>NC_060223.1:6925711-7227177 GCF_907164935.1 Osmia bicornis bicornis
GCGTTGAATGTCCTCAGAAGTATCCCTCTTCTGTATGTTTGCAGTGCTTCTATGATCTCATTGCGTCTGATTAAAAATGAGAAAAATCACAAATTATGAATTTTATTATAAAAGATTCCAACAAAAGCAAACTCCTGTGGAAAATTCACTGCAATTTTTAATTCAACGAACCTTGATATTCCGGTTTTATTTTTCGTGGAAAGCCTCTGTAACTTCCTCTGTCCATCCTCGAAAATCTCAAAATACTGGAGAAGTTCATCCACGAAGCTCTGTCCCAATTTGCTCTGCGACATAGTGTCAGCAAGATCCATGGCAGCTCGGTGCAAAGGCGATTTCCTCGTTATTTTCTTATCCAATATCCTCTCGAACGCGTACTTCACCTTCTGCTGCATCTTTTTCGGAGTTTTCCGCACGGATTTACAGGAAACCTCTACCTGTCCGCTCTTATCCGGTTGAATCTTGCAATCGCTCAGCCGTTCAATCGCCTTCACCCACGAATTCGCATGAATACTTTTCCTTTTGTTCTCAGACCGCTGTTTCGAATCGAGTAAACATCTATCGAGCTTCTGCAGATCTCGTATGCAATTTTCGTAACTTCCCTGTTTGTTAATCATCGACAGACAAAGAATCACCTGCCAGTATTTCTGTTCCGTTCGAGTTTTAGGTAATTGGTCCAAAGAAATGGTGTTTAAGTTCGATTTGAATTTTTTTATTGCGATCTTTGGAGGATGCTTGGCAAGATTTAGTACTTCACGGTTTATAGAGAAGAATTTGCGACTTCTTGTGTCGGGCATTTGTAAAAGACACTTGGATAGGTTTTCGGTGAACTCTGCTGCGTTGTACACGACGCCTAGGAATTGGAAACTTTCTGGCTGTCTTGTTACTTGCTGAGACAATGTAGAAGATTTATTTTGAAACTCGGATTTTGTAGAGTTTAACGGAAGATACGGGATAATTTTGTAAAGGGAGACAAGAAAATTCAACTACCTTATTTTCCACTGCAGTTGCATTCCCATCGCGAAAGTGCATTCTAATCGACGTCCCTATTCCATTGATTACGTTTCCGAGATCGCGAAGAATATAAGCGCCTTGGAGCAGACTTTCAGAATACCAATCATCAGACAATGGATCATTGGTAAAATTCTGTTTATATGAGCGAACATCTAATTGGCAGTCATCAGCGAATCGTGCAAGAGCCTTCTGCACGGATTCGCACATTTTTCGAATCGATAACTGCACGTCCTTCCCATTTTTCGACGTGGATTGCAGTACAATTGTTCCATTTATAGGGTCCGCTATTTTGGACAGAAAACGCTGGAGTGTTTTTTCCAAATGGTGCACTCTTTCAGAATTGACCAATGTAAAGTTGCTTGAATTAATTAGCTGCTTTTCGGGTGAAATTATGGAATCTGAATGATTCACATGTTTAGAGACTGAGATACTAACTCCTGCACCTGTTTAATATTTTAATAAATGGATAAATAACGAATAGTTTAGTGGATATTTTATACTTACAGAGAAATATTGCATGGATAATTAATTTCAGTAACATGGTGGAGAAAAATAAAGCTTACTTGTACCGATATTTTTCTTTCCACTGAATTAGTCTCTGGTTTATATAATTTTTCTTGGATACTGATGCAAGAGTTATTTTTGATAAGCCTAGTTGAAATATTGCGCTGCACTGTCATTTTCCAGCTCGTTTTAGATTAGACTCAGATAAAAGAGTTTCTGCGGACACTGTTTGAAACGTCGCAATGAAATATTAGAAAAAAAAGAAATAAAGATAAATCCAACGTGGGAATTCCCTGTAAATTTTTCTAAATTAATTTTATTCTACGCAATCAGTGTATCATCATTTAGTGGTAGTCCTCGCGAGGCTCATAAAAAGAATGAAGAAATAAGAATGAAGGTTTTGGCCTATAAAGAAGGATAAAATAATTAATAACTGAAAGGGGTGGCCTTGGCCTATAAAGATGGCTAAAATTATATAAATAACTGGAAAAAATGAAATAAAAGAGGGATACAATCATAAATGTTATTCCCCTTCGATGAGCTTATTTAATAAGCAAAGAAAATAAATAAAGTAAATTAAATAAACTCCGGAAAAAAATTAGAGAAATATGATTATTATACTGATTGTGCCCTCTACGTACGGGCCTGATTTTATCATGGGGTGTCAGGGACCCCGAAGCCGTGGTGGTGCCCTCTACACACAGACCTGATATCGTTTGGGGGTGTCTGGGACCCCACTGACACTTTCTGCGCACCTGCAAAAATCATTTTGGGGTGTCAGGGACCCCTCTGACTCTTTCTGTGCACCTGCAAAAATCATCTTGGGGTGTCAGGGACCCCTCTGACTCTTTCTGTGCACCTGCAAAAATGTCGTCTGGGGTGTTAGGGACCCCGGTGACTCTCTCTGTGTACCGACCTAATACTATCATGGGGTATCAGGGACCCCTTAGCCAAAATGTGCGACTCATAGACTTTCTGTAGAAAAATTGAAATCTCTGTAACTTTTGACTCCGACCACTTAGCCGCACAAACGCAATGGTTTTGAGCTAGTCTCAGAGAGACCTTTCTAACAATGTATAAAGAGTATCTTTATCTCTAGTAGTTCTCAAGTTGAAAAATGACACGAACGAACGTCTTTGCGCTTTATGTATAAAGATATAAGATATAAGATAGCAGCGAAGGATCATTGACTTTCAATGAAAGAAACGCATCAAAGTGCCAATGACTCTAAACGAATCTGCTAAAATCATTTCAGATGCTCGAATAATGCCTTTGGCAACAAACTACCGTTTCTCTAATGCACCTGCAATGGAGATGATCTGATGTCATCACGATGATAGATCTCGTTGACTCACTGATGCTATTCAGGAAGCATGGCGCCATTCAGAGCAGCTGATACTAAATTTAGCGAGAATTAATTACAATAATTAATCAATATAATAATCAATTCCAAATTACTCTTCTTTCAACAATGTCCTTAAAATTCTGAAAGATAATTGCTCTGAAAGACAATAATCAAATATTGCTCCTTTTCTTGTCACAAATTCATCTACCTATATTAAATTTATTGCAGGTGTAAATAGACATCAATAAAATAAAATCAATCATACTAAACTTCAATCATAAATAACTTAAAAACTGTTCAAGCTATGAGGTTCAAATTTTGCACAAAATAATTTCTCAGGATAACGAACGAATATCCTGATTTTTACAAAAATCCATCAATTTATTTGTAAAAATATTAGTTTATATCGGAACAGTTCGATACAAAGTCTGTGAGGTTCTGCCATCTAGCGACTGGAATAGAATTACCAAGGAACAGCAATGTAGGTGCATCATTCAGCAGTGTGCCAGTTGATCCAAGCTGACCTACCGGCGTTAACATCAACATTTCTCCGAAATTTCTAACGATAGTCGTCGAATGCCGGGTGTTTCCAGCGACCAAAGAGCCGTGCTTCGTTTCGAGCGATAGAAAAGTGACGTTCCGATCGGGGAGAGCGTTCGTTGGACCGCGAACGATGTTCTAAGAGTCTACCTGGGCGTGAGTTCTACCTGACAGGATGGACGAGGAGGCTATGTGGAAAGATTTCTATCACAAGATCGTCGTGGAGAAGGAGACCAAGGAGAAGGAACAACAGGAGAATTCGGAGCACGAGATAAGGTAGAAAGTGAGCCACCTCCTGGGATCGTTGCTTAACCATGGATCGAAGATGATTCCTCGCTGACACGCGAACTTAACACGCTATTTTGTGTTACTAACCGATCGTTTAACACCGATGAGATCGCCTTTGGCAATGAACAAGGAGGGCTCTTCCTGTTCAGAGGCTGCGGGGATAATTAATCTAATTGCTTGAGCACCTAACAGGTATAGTCTGTTCGAAATTAAATAACCGTTCAAGGTCATTGAAAATTCATCCCCACTACCTTTTTTTTTATTTATGGGAGAGGAAATACATTTACGTACGCACGGGTGATCCCCCTGTCGCACTATTCGGCTAAGGGCGCCCGGGCAGTGTGGGACCCGTACCACCCCCGTCAAAATACTCGGGCTGGTACCCTACCCACTAAAACCTTTCCCCTGTGCGGGCCACCGGTACCCTTTCATCGATTCAGGTACCCCTGGAATACCGACGATAGCCGCAACGGTTAGGACATTTTCAACCTGCACAGAATGTGCACAGGACTTTTTCTTCGGCCACGGTCAGGAACGGGACATCCCCACTACAATTTATCACGTCCCAAAATTGCTTTTTTCAGAGATAGAAAGTAGGTCTACTGGATCACTTTCTATCTTAGTCATCGCTGTTAATAATTACTAAATATCGTAATGAAAATATTTGATTGAAATCCTGTTTCCAATTAGAATGCTTCAAATACGAATGCTAGTAAGTTAAATCGAGTCTGTAACGCATCGATCTTATGACTCACTGTAATTATCCATGCAAAAAACGAGGTGTAAGAGACGAAAATGTAACAAGTGACTGAACAACAACGCGTGTATTTATTCCTCGACGTCGTCTTTTTTCGAGACCTGCCGTTCTCTTATCGCGTTCTCCGATGGAATTTATGTTTGTTCACGTTTATTTGTCGCCGTATCAACGATTGAAGAACCACGTGCTCGATCCGGGGACATCGAGCGTTCGAATTGTTGCAGTCGGTTGTCAAACAAACGCTCGTTGCACTTTGCTCGACGAAACGATGAACCGACTGCATTGTGAGCGGCTTATGCTATTAATAAAACGAGACTAACGTTGGTCCCGGAACATCTGCGATGGAATTGCTCCTCCGAGAGTGAATACGTAACGATTCCACGAGGACCATGGCTCAAGGTCGACCATCCCGTGATTCACGATTTATCGTTGCTTAATTGCATCTTTGATGTCAGGTGAAAAATTTCAGACACCTGAGGCAAATTGCTTCGAGAGAATGCCTATTTTAATTATATTTTTTGTCATAAAATTACCAATTTCTTTGATTGGCACATGACGCGATAAATAACCGTTCGGATAAAACGGTACGCAAAAGGGGTTTCGTTACTGGCATACAAACATCTCGGAAGCGCATAGGATATAAACCAGACTGTTACATTCCATTCCGCCTCCTTAAACGGCGAAGAAGCGAACGTGCGCGCGGTGCTAATTAATTCTTTTATGATGTCTCAGCTGTTACGAGGCTGCCGATGGCGGACGCATCGAAGCAAAGCAAATCGTAAAACGCTGAAACCGATTATAGGTAAACGATATGCTATCGGAAATGAGTAATATTTACCGAAGTCTTCTATGAAATCAGCGATGCACGAAGGAAATACTGCAATTAATAGCACTGAGAAAACTTTAGAATTTCATTTTTCTAATAAATAAATAATTCTTAATTACCATCATGATTTTCAACGATCTCCTTTGCTCGATACTGTACATCACCTGACATGGACACTATTACACACACGATTTTGCCACACATTATGCCAGTCTGATAAACAGCTTCTGGCTATGACAATTAACTATGATCATTGGTGTAATTGCGTCGATTCAGCAGAATTCACGCAAGCTTATTTTCCCATGGGTCAGTGATAAGCGAACTCCAATGTTCACGTCATTCAAAGAGATCAGCGGGAATTCCTCGTTTCCTTAGCTGGAACGAGCTCAATAAGGAAACTAAGAACAGTAATCAACATGTTAAATGAGTAACGTGTAGGTGAACGTCCCGTGTGATCAAGATAATTAACGTTTAAGGTAGTTCGAAGCGAACGAGGATTGAGTACTCAAGAATTCTCGTGGAAAAATGAAATGATAGGAGTATCGAAGATGAATTTTCTTCGCTTCTGGAAAATCAGCGTTCATGTTCGCTCTTTGAAGGCACGTATACTAATAAATAAGCGCAGAGATTAACGCGAAGCAGATCAAGTCGGTTCAACTTTTGAAACGACACAGACCACTGAAGGTCGTTCCTTTATTACATCACTTAGACCTTGTATCTGGCGCTTTCAAGACAACAGTACAGTTTCAAACCACGTGAAATTTAAATACATAGACGAATCAGGTGAAATATTTAACCAGCAGAATGCAAATGTTTATAAAAATACAGGTCACGATCCTATTATCCATACTTTTATCGTGCTATTTTCATTCTTAACGAATTCGTTCCAGAAATAAATAATAATTCAAGTGATTAATTGTAATCAGTACTCCGAACGAACAGCTAAACAGCAGACAATGAAGATGTTCAAGGAAATGTATTTCGAAAGCCATTTCTCTGAGTGTACAGTCAGAAGAATGCGACACAGAAAACCACATACGAGACAAGCTAAAAATAATAAAGATTAGTCACAGAGAAATGTATCGTATCGCTTTTGAAATAAAAAATTTTAAATCATATAAAAGTATACCATTTTTTTTAATAGATATTAAATTTTGAACCCTTCCTAAAATAAAAAAAAGGAGTTTCTAAATAATTTTCACTATGAAAAGTAACTTAACATACTGATTGTCATCACTATCAAATTAAATAATTAAGAAAAGAGGAGTATAATTTTGAATAGCACTGCTATTATACTGTAACGTAATAAATTGAAAGGTTCAATTGAAAAATTGAATATTATAAGGTAGCTGACTATGATTGCTTCTACTGTGGCGCTCAACATCTTATGACACCTTTTTTGTGTGAGAAATTCTCACCTTGAGCTACAAATAATAGACTGATTACGAATAATTTATGACAATACATAAATAGACTTTATCATATCAAATCCGTTCAAATTGTGGGAAAATACCCAGTTTCAATAATCATACATCCTGCTACCTCCTACTTACTTTTTCTCTTGTTCTTTCGAGGTCCTCCAGCAGTTTGCGGACAGACATGCTTCGATAAGCATGTATCTCCGCTTCTATAGTTAATAAACTGCACTTTATCGCGATAAATTTCCGAGTCAAGTGAATCAGTTCGAGTTCTTAGGTAGATAAATCATCCAAAGTAGTAGTGATTGCTGATACGTGTTGACAGTTGCTAGGAAGTGATGTAATTAAACATTTTTTAATTTCAATTAAACCACAATCAGTAATAAGAAATAAACAGAAAACAGTGTAAATTAAAAAAATTAAAACTTAAAACACCTTGTCACTATTCAAACTATTCTCTAAAGATAACACAGATAAAGAGGATTGCTTCTTTTTCTCAAAATAGCACTGAGCTCATACTATTTTGTTCTCCGAAAATAAGTGTTCTCCAAAGAACAAATACTCTGGAATTATGAGAAACCTGTGTCTTCTAAATGTCTCTCCAGTGAATCTCGTGTGAAACAGCCGTTCTATGTTTTTTTCTGGAAGGAGTGAGCCCCGAAAAATGGCACATTTCGAGAAGCTGGACGAGCAACATCCTTACTACGCGATCGCCGCGGCCCGAATGTGGCAAAAACCGGAAACGAAAGAGGTGACCACCGCGTCGATCTATTGGAAATTTGCGGCGTTCAACTTCATTCAGAAAAGGTGAAACTTTCGTAGTAGTAGTAGATGTGAGAACCGAAGAGTAAAGGCATTTATTTCCTAAACTGAAACCGTGCGCTGAATTTAAAAAGCTTGCGCTATCGATGCACATCGTGGAACGTGTAAATGAAGCATAATGCAGTCGATGGTTTCGATCATCTCGGTTCTTGGCACAAACGAAATCGATCAGAGTTCGAGAAAAACACAGTTGGCATGACAATGTAATCGTTCTAGATTAATGTGGCATTGGAGCTCAGGTTGACAAAGCATCTGCTTTCATCGTTTATTGCTACTTCCTTGCGGGATATTTTTCACCCGCTGGTCCGCCTGACGTAATTCCCGTCGAATATAAATTATTTTCACGAATTAACACGATGCTTTGCTATGAAACGTTAATATTATTTTGAGTGTACGTCAACATCGAGGCACGTTTGATGTGTAATTTGCGATATTGGTGATTGTAATTTGCAGGATACAAGAGTCTGATGGGGGATTTTTCGAAAACCTCGGTACCCTGTTGGCGGAGAAGGTCCGAGCACAGGAAGAAGTGGAAGGACCCATTCCGAAGAAGATAGAAGAGGCTGAAGAAGCGGAAGAAGAAAGCAATCTAAGCGAAGAGGAAAACATCGATGAGCCAGTCGAAGCACTTTTAGAGACTGACAGTGACAGAGACGAAAATGAACACGCCACGAATTTCTTGGCCGAGTCCATGGGATGGAACGTGAGTTAAAACATCTTATTTATTCTTTTTAAATTTAATTCAGGTCGATGAGTATTATTTTTACGAAGGCTTATTTCACTTCGTTGACCTTCCATCTCGTTTAAAACGAGATCAAGGGAAACACATTTCCACCAAATGGTTTTTTTGTAATACAATTAAAGTGTTATAAACCATAATAATTTACGAGGCGATTTCAGAAAACCGTAATGGTACACGCAAGTGCAATTAAATCGTAAAAATCTTTATTCACTCTTTGGAGCGTTATCTAATTCGAGTCGTGGGTGTTGAGAAATTTCGAGTGTTTCTTTTCTCGAGGCCAGAATTCGATGTATTTCGAAAGTGACTGGTCGATCCGCGATATTAACGATCATCGCGAAAACCTGAATGGATCGTTTTAAACGATCGACTTAAAATAAAATACTTTAATAGCGTTGTCTACGTCAGCGCGAATAAGGGGTGGTCTGTTCAGTGTTTGCGTTCACGTGAACGCAAGCTTTACATAACACTGTTGATAGCGATTATGGGAAACAGATGAGGAAAAAGCATGGGAAAATACGTTTCAGTGGAAATCTCTTAGAGAATATGAAAAAGAAATGCGAACAACCTTATAGACTGACTTGATATGATAAATAGAAACTTTCATTGCACACCAATTCCTATGCAATAATTAAAAAAAGCAATCAACTACATGACAATATTGTTTCATTCTTTATTTATCCGAATTCATGATTGAATTGTGATGCCCACTTGAATGGCGCGAAGTTATCCCCACCCGCTATGCAAATATTTATATGAAATAGTTGCGGGACTGTTTTATTTTCGATTGATAAGAAATAAGCCCAATTGATTCCTGGAACACCTACCCCCCGCAGTAGTCTCCGCGCGCGGACCTGAAAGAGCGCGGACATCACTGTATTACGCAATGGTAGTAACAGGACGATATTGATTTCACAAAGGCCACAGTTTTACTTGACTATTCGTCGAAGTCAGTGTGTCTAGAGCACAGTGCCTTTCAATGCTAAGTTTTCTAAATTTTGTTTAATTTTGGAGTTAAAAATAATGAAACTGGGAAAATATGGCGACTCATTTTCACTCAACCTCAACGAAGACTATGTGAGTATAAAAATATGAAATTTTCCTTTCTCCATAGAATATTCCAGGATCCCTATGAACACTTTTCTCGTCCCAAACATTGGAAGCATCCAAAAAGACCCTGTCTTCGAACGGGTTAAACTGTAGCCCGTTAAGTGGCTGAAAGGGTAGCGAAAAAAGGCGAAACAGAAACGGAGGAGCACGTGAATGCCTCAATTATGTCACCGATACGGTGCGCGCACTCGCACGCCGCAGGGTGTTATCCTCTAAGCTGAATCGGACAGTTAAGTTCAATCTGAAACGCGACTACTTGGTGTTCGTGGGTTAGCCAACGTTAGCGACGTTGTTGCACACCAGCACGAGTCGATTCGTCGACGTACGACGACTTCTGTCGGTCCATCTATTCCTGGCAGTGTGCTGCTCGACTCCGTCAAGCTCCTGTCTCGTCTTCTCGTCGCGATTATCCTTATCCGCACCCCTTTAACTCGCGAGACTCCACTCTTTGGACGCACGGTGTTCTCGAGGTGTGAAACACGGCGATTAGACAGGTGTCTCGCGATTCGTGGGAAAGGTAGTGATAAGTGGAGAAAGGGTTGTTGCGCTAAGTGGTTGGTGCCTTTCGGAATTTCAGGTGATCGTCGATTCTTAATGGATCCTCTGATGTTGATTAGGTCTCTCGTCTCATTAAGTGAAAATTGGTACCCTTTTTAGAAATTGAGGGAATATTAATTAATTATAGAAAATGAAGTACTTTTCTTTCATTTTTCGAGCTGCACCAGAAAAGCTTGATTACTTTGAATCTTACAATGAATATTAGCGTTCGAGGGTCTTATTTGTTAGCGAATGAGGTTTGGAGAAGATTGCAAACAGCGCGTGGCCATTGAAAAGTCAGAGTCATAAAAATAAATCAAACCAACCGAGAAAACCGGTGTTGAGTAATCGTCTGCATTCTATGTACTGTATCTTCAGACATTGGCAAACTGTCAGCGACATGGTTTCGTTCACTACCGAAACAATCATGAAAAATGCCTAATGGAGTTCCATGAAACGATGGCGTGAAATGGTTACGAAAGTTCAGAAAGATCATAGAATTATGTTTTATAAAGCTGGAGGATTATATGAAATATTTGAAACACTTTCCTCCAAGAACCGTGATTCATTTAATCCGAAAGTATACTTAATAACGGACCTGAACAAACATAATGAGATCAGTTTTCGTTTCTGAAATTTAGAGGAAACAGATAACTCAGTTCCTTTTATTGTACGATTATTTTGGAACACGGTAAATAAGTCTGTGATTCATAAGAAAAAGATCGAATCAGCATTTATTCGATGAAAATTCAAGTAAATTTTGGTATGTCCTAAACTATTCCACTAATTTCTCGATTGCGTATGCGGTGATCATTGAAGCTAATAAAAATCGAGTTCGTTGGTCCACTAAATGGTACGGGAAAAGCTCGAGTTGCCTAAATTAATTCGTTCCCGCTGTAAAATAGATCCGTCGACTGAGTGGGCGACAAACTTGCATAATATCACGAAAATTGGGCTGTTCTGCGAAGGACGGATACTATACATCTACCATCCAATTAAAATAAATGAAAATTAATTTCGTTACAAAATCGCAAATGTTATCCTTAGGGTTCCTAAGACACTTGGTGTAACTAGGTAGAAGCCAGGGTGGCCTTAGTCCCCTGATCCTTTAAAAATTTTAAGATTCTAAAATTCTAGAATTTCAGAATTTCAAAATGAAATTTCAGATCCTTAAAGCTTCAAAATTTTAGAATTAAAAAATTTCAACATTTCTATGGGACCTAACCCACCCCAGAAAAAATCTTAATTAACACGATAAGAATAACATTCTTTGAAAAATAAGAAAAACTATCTGGATAGTTACTTCTGGATAGTATGGCATGTCCAACTACGCGTGCCTCGTCGGTCAATCAGCTAATTGCCGGTATATCAATTTTCATTGGGCGCAATTGCGCGAGCATACGAACGCATTGTGGTTGCACTTGCCCCGTGGGTCGGCTCAAACAGGATACAGCATAGTTTCCCTTTGTGCAGATTCATTGTCTTGTTTTCGCGTTTTCCATTGGTAGCCGAGTTAAACGTACGACCAATGCGTCTTTCGGTCTGCTCGAACCTCGATATTTAAATTGTCCCTACCGAGTCGAGATAGAGAAATGGACAGGAGAAATGGGAGATTGTTCGATAAAGCTGAGCTTCTTTGTTCTATCAATTCATCGCGTCCTTTTGTGGTGGAATAAATTGAACACGTCCATCGGTGGGAACTGCACCGTCGTTTCTAACTCACGGCTTGCCGGTTCTTCCAATCTTTCCACTTATCATTGTCATTTTGACTTATCAAATTTTTTAATTTATAATTCAAATTTTCAAGAATAATTTTTCAAGCTTCTCAAGTTGGAGTTTAAACCCTGGGGAACGGTGTAACCCTTGAATCGTAGTCCGCCGTCCGAGGGTTAATAAATTTCGATGCCTCCGAGCCAATAGGGCCAATGTTGCTCGAACATGTCCAAATAAATGAAATCTCATTGTCAGAGTCAATTGCTCTTGGCACCCAAGTTCGCCAGTGAACTATGATGCTAAAGTCTATGGCCCAGTTTTCGCGTTTCCCAATGACCCGTTGATCCAAACGTATTTCCATTACGTCTGATAGCTATCAAGCAACCTTCACCCGTTCAAGTGTTTCTTTTCCTTCTCTGAAAAATCGAAAAGATGGTTGATTCGAAGGTTTCGAATCGTTCGACGATTCTTTTTCAGAGCACCTAGTAAGAATCAACTATTTCAGTCGGACGTAGTCGCGTTCCTGACGTTCTTTTCGAGAGACCGAAAGGTCGAACGCGCTAAAAAAAGAGCAACGTTTGAAATTTTGCTTGGGAAACGAAGAACAGGATCCACGTACGTGTATTACGCAACCCGAATTCTAAGAAAGATTAATTATAATCTTGAAAATTGGCTATAGGCAAAGATAAAAATGATTATTATTATGCTATCGGTAAGATTAATTTAACTCTGACCTACCAGAAAATATTTCTTTCAATATAGTATCTAGCTTGATAACCCCGTTTGTCTCATATTTTCAAGTAACGAAACATTCATTCTAATCATTCGTCTTCGTTCAACGATTCAAAGGAACTGATTAATGTAACCAGAGTGCATGTAAATTTCAATTACCGTAGGTAGGTCAAGAATAGAATAACAAATGCAATTATTTTTCCTGTCTATTTTCGCGAAAGAAAATATTTATCCATCTTCGAAATCTTTATAAACCCTCCATATATTCTTGGATTTTTTTTGAGAAACTTAGAGCGTCGAGGAATTCCATCGTCCGAATGATTCTTTTCCGCGTCGAAACGCTTCGAGTAGCCTCGTGCATCGTTCGATTTCGTTGGCTAGTTCGATCAGATGCTCCTCTTCGATTATGCATACGCACGGCCGAATAAATATACGTACACCCGATAAGAAAGGTCGCGGTCGTCGTGGAAGTTCAACCGCGGCCGACAAAGCGTAAGTGCACGCCACCGTTTCGTTGCTTTTTCCAGCAGTTCGAAGCTCGTCGCTCGTGCAGCACCTATGGAAACGCCGATTCCTCGATCGCTTTTCACGGCAATCGCCTCCACGATCCACGCTTTCCTGACACGGATCCTTTCCGGCGAACGCTTTGCAGCGAGGACTAAACAGTCTTTGTTGTAGAGCAAAGACGAAAGTGTCGGCGAGGTGGAAGCTAGATCTCGAGAAGTGCTGGTGCATGAACGTCATTGTTCTCAGCTGACAGCCGTGGTTTTCTTCGTTCGCGGGTCATCGTCGTGCTCTGAATCGCGTTTCGACACGGTTCCGACGAGACCATGCTTTCCTCCGGCGAAGGGTTCGTCGAAGGATCGAATAAATTGAAACTATTCCCTGAACATTCGATGTGAGAAAGTGTCAGGTGATTTGATATGTGCCGATTGATAGAGTTTTTCAATAAAATTGTGAGATGAGAGGATCGTGCTCGTGAATCGAAATGGTGAGCACCAGTCCACCCCTCGGGGTGGCCACCCTCAATCGGTGGAGGAACACCTTCTGCGGGGTGCCCAAGGCGGAAATCGAGCGCAGAACGAATGTGCTGCTTCAGGCTATGACGGTGAGTCGATCGGTCGACGATTTGTTCAAAATAAATTGTTTATTTATTAAAAAAGATGTGATTTCAATTTTTTGAAAATGAAAAACAGGTATGTATTTTAATCTCTGTGTTTGACCTTTTATTGTTGAAAAGAGTCCAACAAAGGAAGCGAGCATAAATTATCCTCCTATTGTATCTTTTTCCTGCTAATTGTTCGTTCGGTCGAGACCCGCGTTAACAGAAGAACTTTGAACCATGAGTATCATGGCTCAAGTGACGTTTCCACGATCGTCTTGTAACTAAATCTCTGTGTACACACCGTTATCAATGTCTCCCAACTAGCAGATGCTACAATTACGAGTGACGCAAGTGGATTGAGTACTATTTCTCAATAACATAACTATTGACCATCGCGAAGAAGCGAGGGAAATTCAAAAACCCTCTGCGATGCCTTTAAGAAACATTAGCGAAGTGTGTTTCCCTAAGACGCGTGGATCTCTGGGGATCTTTATTCAGGAACAAAATTTTTATTATTTACTGCAGATTGAAGAGCTGTACGCTGCTCTGTTATATATGACCCAGCACCAAATAGGCTACGACGTATCCAACGAGTGTGGACAAGAAATTTTATTGAATCACCTCCAAAATGCGTTCAAAATCGACAACGAAACGCACGAGAGAGTTCTGGAGGAGACAAGGAAGATGGAGGTGAGAATCTACCTGCTATCATAGGGAAATTGTTAATATTTCAGCTAAAGATGTGTATACACGATTACCACTTAGCCACCGGAAATGCATTTGAACGTGGAAGTGATCGAGGCGAAGGAATTAGTATCGAAGGATGCTAATGGAAAGAGCGACCCTTTCTGCGCCCTTTATCTCGAGTCAGCACCCACCAGAAGGTACAACACTGCCGTGAAAACGTCCACATTGAGTCCCGTCTGGGAAGAACACTTTGAACTGTGAGTTTATTTTACAATGCATTCTGTTAAATAAATATTCATTAATTTTTTTGAAAATTATTTTAGACCCCTAGAAGACCCAGAAAACGACGTGCTATTTCTGGAAGTATGGTGAGTTCGAAGTGAAATTACATATTATAGTTTCTAGATAATCTTGATTTTTTATTACAGGGATTTCGATGCCGCGGAGACGGTTCCCGAGAAGATGAGCAAGGTGAAGGATGTGAAAGGTGTTCGAGGTCTGGTGAAACTCGCGAAGGAGATCGCGGTTACCGCCACTACCGGTAGCCACGATAATGAATTCATCGGTCGTTGTAGAATACCTCTGAAGGTATAATTAAAAACCTGCTTATCACATTCCTTGCGTCAGATTGTCAATTCCATAGCAAAATTATAATTGCCTCCTGTTCTAATTACACTTTTCAAAAATCATTTCAGGACATCCCAACCACTGGGCACACAATGTGGTACTCTCTGGAGAAAAAGAACAAATCTAAACGTCGTGGAGTGGTGAAGTTAAGATTGGCTTTCAGCGCTGAACACAACGCACAGGTAGCTGCACAGGAGTACAGACACCTGCTCAGAGTGTTACTGTTGCACGAGATAGAAAATGAGAAGATAGAGAAATACTGTTGGTGCGGAAGATGGTCCGCACCCGCGGAGGTTCTTCTTCTTCAACACAGCGCTCAACGAGGTTTGCTGGCCAGGAATGTGGCACTAGCACAGTGGGTGGAATACGCAGGGATACATCAGGAACATCCCTTAAGCTTCACAGTGTTCAGTAAACTGGCGATTGATTTGTTGAGGCCCATGGAAAATTGCCTCTTCTCCCCGGATGAGAGCAGGTTATTTTGGAATGCCACGAAGAAACTATTGTATTCGTGTTTGAATAGTATTCGAAAAATTAGGAGGCTCACACCGGGTGATAAAAACACTATGGCACAGTTGTCTGCGATTTTGGGGTAATTATCGGTGATTTAATTAATTCTATTAATTGGGTGAAGCAAGTTTGAGCTTTTCGGTATTAGCAGCTGTTTGTCTGTTTTAGAATACTGTCGTCCGTTTCGTGCCTTAAAGTTCCTGAAGAAATTAATTTATTCCCTCAAAAAATGTACTCCTGGTTCATGGATCAGGACGAAAACTCGAGTGTCCTTCAGGCTTTGGAGTACACCGTCGAGCAGGGTGGCGCTGAATGGTAGAGGATCCATCAATATTTATTCCAAAATCACTTAAGGCTTTCAATTAACCAGTACAATTATTAATTCACGTTTCGTCTCAGGTTCAAACACATACTGAATAATAATTCTCCAGAGAGTGATTCGGACGAAGATCATTTAAAATACCATATCAAAGTGATACAACTTGTTAGGGCGGATCTACAGAGTGCCCTTGATTATTACGACAAACTATTCATTAAGTAAAGGATCTTTAGAAAAATGAATATCTTCTTCATTGAATATCCATTGTAATTAATTTTAATTCCAGACGAATCAACTTCCCCTATGCGAGGTGTCTGTACATGATGTACGAGAAGAGGATCAGTGACATGTGCATGATCATCGTCGAGGATGTTTGTGGCAGGTTAAAGAGAATTGAGATTGAGAACAGTGATGTTGAATTGAATTTAGGAACAACGTTGTTCGAGCTCTATCTCGCGTTACAGAGATATGCTATGTAAGTTGAAAATATAGACATTAGAAATTCAGAAAGCAAATTTTTGAATCCTGGTATTTTAATTCTGAGACGATAGATCGTAGTTTCAATTAAAATTCAATGAAGTAATTTTTTATTTGAAGGGTTGGTGAGGTCCTCTGTGCAGAAGGGCAGCTCGAAGGGATGAAGGTTCAAAGCTACCACGAATGGTTCAGAGCTGGAGTGGCACACTGGTTGGACATAGCCGTGTACAAGGCTCTAAAACGAATAGATAGAGCAGTAGAATTCGACACGTTGCAAGCAGTCGATAACACTGTTCAATATAGCTCGAGTGCAGTGGATACTTTGACGATATTCTACCAAATCAAAGTGTTCTGGACGCAGCTGGCGTGGCCTGATATAGAAGGATCGTATACTTTCATAGCCAAAATTATAGACGTGAGTTATTGACAGATTTGAGAAGTCTTTGACGTAATTTCACTCTTGAGAATCTTTCACAAACAAATTCATAGCGTTTTCTAATCACTCGGACACTGCATTGATTCAAGTGTCTTTGCTAGCAACTAAAGAAATATTCTAATTCTGATGACTGCTAATTAAAAATAATTTGTATCGCGATTTTTTAGGATATTTGCAAGTGTTCGATCGCGTATGCTGATAAAATGGCGAAGAAAGCAGAGCTCACCACCGAATTGGAGCAATTATCCGAAAGCAGCGTGTACGACAAGAAGTTTTTCGTGTCGACGGCATGGTGCTTCGCGATCAACAATATCGATTATATTAGAACATCGATCGCACCTTTGGCTAATGATCTGGGACTTCAGAATATTGTGGACGTACTGGCGGAAAAGAAAACGCAAGAAGACGCAGAGAGATGTCGACAAACCCTTCAATTAATTATCGATAATGCTACTGATACTGTGAAGAACAAGATCTTTGAATTGTTGCAAGTGGTGGCGAACAAAATGGCGCCTGCTATGAATAGGTAATTAGATAATTATCTGATCACACCCCCAAAAATGTCGAATCTCCTTTTCATCATTCTGCAATTAGAAGATTCTTAAATTCCACAATTCTACAATTTAAAAATTCCAGAACTTCAAAATTTCATATTTCCATAATTCCATAATTTCAAAATTTGAAAATTCTAGATTTTCAAAAATTCTAAGGGACCTAGCCCACCCCAAAAAGGTTCTAGTTATTCCAATATTTCTATTATTTTCAATTATTTCTAAATTCCATTGAAATTCAGGTACCTCATGGAAGGTGCAGAATTGATAGACACCACCAGCAACGCCATGGATCGTCTCCTTCAATATTTAGACAATAATTTAACCACCCTGCACGACAATTTGAACGAGGACAATTTCGAAAGAGTATTAATTGTCATTTGGGAGATAATGTCAGAGACCCTGTACCAATTAGTGAATAATAATTTAGAGGTATCTAAGAAGAATTCTAAACAACCAAACACGTGGACTTAAATTAAATTAATAATTATTTGATGCAGAAAAGAAGACCACCCTCGTTTTATTCGAATCTCCATCGAACTCTACACACGCTTATTCGATTTTTCAATGTTGGAGCGGATGAAGCAGCAAATGTTAAAGTTTTGGAGAAAATTGAACATCTTTTGCAATTGCATGGTTTGGAGACGGCTGACTTGATACATCGTTATCATCAAGAACGAGTGAAGGAACAAAAGGAGATGGAAGAATCTGAATATGGACAGCTGACCATCAAAGCACAATTCGTGGATAATTCTTTGAGTATTCAAATACTGAATGCCAGAAAGCTGCGACCAATAGACAGTAATGGTAAGAAATAAGGACTACACCCTCCTTAAATATATAATATATAATTTAGAAATCGCATGATTACTATATTGTATAGGGTGATTCTGATGATTAATTTGAATTTAAATTATTTTATTTCGTCTCTTTTTAGTACAATGATTAGCAATCGTTAGCAATCTGAAGATTGGAATTATAAACATTCATAAAGATATAGTACTTCATTAAAAAGAAAGAGTAAAATTAACTCGAAGGTCTTCACAGTGGAGACATCTTTCTTCGAATGAAATATTTCTGATATAAATAATCCAAGAATCACCCTGTATATCGTAGCAATAATTAAACTGAAAGAAGATCGCACGAATTCGAGCGCAATTTACAAAGAAATTGATTTTTCGTAGACCGTTTAATTAATTGCCTGTTTCGTGAATCGATGACGGGAATGAGCGAGTGATTCGCGATAAAGGAAATGACATTTTCTTTCGATTTTGTAGGCGATTTGGTAGGCAAGGTGTCTACTCTCAAGCGCAAGCTTCATACAAAATCTAAACAAAGACTGAAAGAATGGAAGACAAGTATGTAAACGTGGATGAAAATACACGCTCTTCCTCATCATTGTTCCAAATAGAATGTTTCATTCGGTTTTGCCTGCCCTCGCGATTCTTAGAACGTCATATTTGCATGACACTGTTGAAGCAATTAACAGTGATTCCAATTAAAATCTATCAAGACGAAAATTTCATTAACATCGCAAGATTAATGCAAAATAAATCTGTGAAGACGATTCGAATCGTCTTTCGTCTCGCTAGATTTATAAAAGGGACCACTGTGCATTTCTGTTACTTTGAATTTGTACCTAGAGATGTATGTAGACAGTAGGAGACCATCAAGAACGATGATAGTCACCTTCACCGTGCATGATTCCACATTGGGGTCTTCTGGTAATTCGAAAGAACATCACGAGAATAAATTTCCTCCTGTTTTTAGGTAGCTGCGATTCGTACGTGAAAATCAGGCTACTTCCGGAGGAAAAGTTTGCCGATGTGAAGCTTCCCAAAACGCATGTACAGAAGGAAAACTTGTATCCTCTGTTTGATGAAGTTTTCAACATGTAAGAGATAAATAATATCCCTGTGGAATACTATAAATCATTGCCATTTTTATTAATGATAATTCTAATATTTCCAGTCCTCTAACTCCGGAACAGAGATCAACCGAAGGCGCGATAATAGCTTTTGAATTGAAAGACAAAGACTTTCTTAGATCGAGATTCATGGCGGAAGCTTTTCTATCGTTCAGCGAAGTTCCGGAAACGGGAGCAGATCAAGGAATAGAAACTCTTGACCAGATTCATCTAACACTTTCACGTCCTACCAATAGAAGTATGTTTCAATCTTAAACAACACCCTTTCGTTTTTTAATCATTTATTTATTTTTGGATTTTATATATAGGTACCGAAGTAGTTCAGGCATTGAAACAGAGGAAAGGAGACAATCAGGCGACAGAATTTCTATCGAAGCTCAGTTCCAAAGTCGAAAGGAAAACTTAGTCTTCGTGGAAGAAGAATCACGATTTTATACTGTGCAACAACGAACACTATTAGATCATAATACCTGTCGATACGTAACATCTTTTACCAACATTTTTTAAATAATTTATTTATAGTCATGTATTTCAACGAAAATTGCATTTCCCTGAAATTCAAAGTTCTTTCAATTCAATCAACTCATTTTACATACACGATTATTAGAACTTCATTTGAAAAAGAGTATTTTTATAGAATACACAAAAGTATTTTTATAAAATTGTTGAAGGTTTGGAGAAGATTATATTCATAGGTGTATATATGATCGTTGCATCAAAGGCGAAAGTAATTTTTTTTATCCCGATTATTCGCGCAAGTACCATACATCGATTTTTGAAGAAATACTCTTTGTACATAGCGTATTTTTCATAAAATAAAACGTTTTACGAATACTAGACAAAACGTGATCATCCTATTTTAAATACTACGTTTATTTGTACTAGAAATGTCACCAATTGTAATGCAAATAAATCATACAAAACTTCAGAAATAATTAATTATTTGTTACAGAAAACTTTTACATCATTTTTAATTTCATATGAATGCGCGCTTTGGGAACAAACCTCTGTCGCTACCTAACGATGTGCGGTGAAATTAGAGACATAGAAAATTCATCGATTTTAATGATTTGAATAAGTTATAAACAAGTTATAAACTCTGGTATATAGTGATCGTAGAACACTTTTTATGCTCTAATAGAAAAATAAAATCACTTAATTTTCAAAAATGCAATTTGCGGCTTTGTTAGTTCTATCTCTCTACACCAGATAGCGCTCCTAGTACCATTTTCAAATATCGCAGTCCGGGAAATTAAAAAAACATGAATAAAATGTCCAATTAGGAAAGAAAGATAAGTTAATCTATTTTAGAATAAATGAAATAAATTTTTGAAAATACTAAATCAAATATTTAACTACTCATTTTCAGAGATTCTGAATTCAAGATTGGTATTCTTCTAAAGAAGATTCAGTAGAAGATGAAAATTCGATATTGCGTGGCAGACGCATGTAACTCGGATTACTTAATTGACTCTGTTTCGTAACATGTTATCTCGTTATCGTGGCCCTTTCGTTTGATGATTCGGTGGCGTGCAAAAAGTCATCTACGCAACGCTTGTAGTTACAAGTGCACGCAATGGTAACTAATTTCGCAATTTTCTGTTATGGCTTAATTTTTTCGCCTCTCATTCACGACACTTCACGAAACGATTGAAAATTTTCTCTTTCGAAATACAATCCACACGGGAACCTTCAAAATTCCAAACTGGAGGTATCAGGTGTTAAACGACACAAAATTTTGTACGAACCAATTGAGATTTTAAAATTCAAGGAAACAGGAGAACTTCGAAAAAAAAACAGAAACGTGAAACTTGAAATTTCGACAAGATACGAGTAGTACAAATTACAAAGTTAAAACGATTGCACGATTGATGGAAACTCAACACTTTTTGCATACTGATCGAAGGTACACAAGGGCGAAATTTTCAGCAGAAAATTCGCAAACATCGACACGGTGTTCCGTGGATTTTAAACGGAGAAACCATCCTCGTAATTGCGTATAATGGAATCCGTGGGATCGTTTTACAGAAAGATCGGAAAAACTGTTTAAAATTCAAATGAATGCGGACGGTCGTGGCTACAGCAAACAGTGCAATAACCGGTGCTCACTTGACGATCGAGTTTTGGAAGCTTTATGTGCCAAGCAACGATGGCACTCCGCTTTAATTGCCTTACAATTGATTTCGTATTACTCCGAACCAGTTTGCTGGTCGTTGTTCCATCGTTGAACGTTAAACACTGCTCGAAAGGAGCCTTTCGAAAAAATTGCGAAATCGAACATCGTTGTTTTATTCGCGCGAAGCAAACCACTTCAATGAAAAAGTTTTTAAAAAAATCTAACAAGTCGATGGAATAAATTGATGAAGTTCAATCGACTGAACCGGTTATTGCTATTAATAAATTCTTCATCTTTTTATCGAGGTACATTAATATTCCGGAATAATAGGTTCGATTTTAATATTTGAAAAATTTATGATAAATCTGGAGTTAAAATTGCAAATATTTATTTCAGTTTTTAATTTTGATATATTGGCACGAAAAATATTTCAATTTTTAGCTCCGAACGTGCATAATAATTACTCGACGCTCCTCGTCTCGCTACGTTTCTTTATTAATAAATGAAAATTCATTTGTTCCGACACATCGTCAATTTTTGCAACGTGCCAGTAATTTTAGATCGCACGTAACATCGTTTCATTTCGACCCAAGTGCAGAATTAAAATATGGAAAATGAGGATGATGTATGTATTTTTGAAACTCGTGCACGAAATAAAGCTCTTCGCTATATCGGATGCATTCAAATATAATGTTCTTAAAAATAAAACGCGTAACGCTTTAACAACAGTCTGGGTCAATCGTCATTTTCCCTATAGAAACCTGATTTGAACACGAGTGTAATTTCTCGCAAAGATTATTTATCGCGAAAGAATGCAGGATTCTTGACACACTTTGTTATTGTTCCGCGTATTAGTTGTGAAGGTAGTTTGAAGGTAAGAAATTAATCTAATCGTAGCATTAGAAAAATGTCATTAAATCATCTTCTAACACCTTATTATCAGCTTAATCTCATTAGCTATCGCAAAGTTCCTATTTGAAATCAAATTAAAAACGCATTCTTATACGCAATAAATGAAATTGTAACAATAAAATCTAATAAGAGTGTTGGAACTCTAATGAAATCTAAATCGAGATCTAACGCGTGTGTACAAGATCTCAAATCAGTTATTTGAAAAGCTACTTGACCACTATTGTCAATCATTGCAACACAAGAAAAATTGATGAGTAACCATTAGATAAATGCTAGAGAAACACCTGGTTTACCGTCCTTCGTGCACCTGACAAAACATTCCAAGTAAATCGTACAATACAATCACAATGATCGCGTCAATATTTTCCAGCCAGTCGAAAGCGGTCAAAGGGTTGAAAATGTAGCAACGCGGTTTCTATGAAAACATTCGACGAGCCTCCATAAATATGGATTACCTTGTCCGTTCTTCGCGTAAAGTTCTCCCGTTGATACGAGGTTATCTCGGGGCCTGAAAAGTTTCGTTTAAAAGTATCCGAGCGTCAAAAGTTTGCATCTCGTTATACGGTGGCTTTTCCGCGAAAATGGTATCTCATTTCTTTGCATGGGAACGCGATCTTCGTTATTAGAAGCCACCCTTTGAACCACGAAGGTCGCGCAAGAAGGATCCTCTGTCTCGTGCGTTCAAATTTTAACCCTCTGAAGGTGGATACCCTTCACGAAATATAAAAAAAAATTTTCAACCAAAAATACTCTGAAGCTGAGTCCGCGACGCGGTTTCCTTTGATGTCTTTGAAACAACCGACAACAAACGGATCGCGTGCGACTCACAGATGTACACCGACGTAAATTTATTAACAGGCGGGAAAATTTATGCCCAATGCAACGCGTGATGTAAATTTTTAGCAGCGAAGACTAATTGAAACTCTTTCAAAGATTCAAAAGCAAGATTAGCCGAGGTCTTCACGAAAATCATCCTCGGGGGAAGTTTTAGGTAGTCGATCGAGGCGATTCATCTTTTTAATTCGTAATTTGGAAAGAATCTATGCAGAGGAAAGTTTGATTGGCAAGCAAGGTACGTGTTTGTGACACGTTTCACGGAACCGTCGTTCACACGCGAAAGGGAGACTTTGTGACGCGTGTATCGTCGCATAATACCGGCACAACAGCGTTCTGCAGACAATACGTAATTACCGGGAATGTCGATCGATACCTGGCTGCTATGTAAACTAACCAACGATGACTGTTGAGCGATAACAATCGTTTCGAAACGTGCAATCTAAAACGAGTTTAAAAGCGACGGGACACCGGCTATTTACCCCCGATGCGGCAACCGAGTTTCATCCACCCCCCATGGCCACCCATTCCTCTTTTTTCCACTGCTACTCTTTTTTTCCTCTCTCTCCTTTTTTTTGCTCTCATTTCACCGTATCACGTCATGCAATTTTGAGCCGTGTAATTACACACGCAACGTATGCATAATGTTCGCGATGGAAAGGGATTCAACGCGGGACACGCGCGACGAGAAAAATGAACGGTTGTTTGGTTAATTTACCGTTGTTTAACTGCGCTACTGGCGTTGCATTGCGTATGCGACAGAAAAAATAATGAAATCGTTTATGAAGCGTTTCATCGTTGCTGACGATTAACGTTTTTGATAGATATATTAAGTAGCAGCGAGATAACGGTGGTAAATAATGAAGAAAGTTGTCGCGTTTTGATAAACGGTGTAGGAAATGGGAGAATAATTTCAATTTTCAATTTTGTTAACTGTTATAGCGTGAAATAATTTTCTACCCTCGCGCAGCCGCGTGTCGACCATTTTAACGGGGTAAACTTTTAATCTAGCCTTCTTAAACAGTAGATCTACCCCGGAATGAAAGGATCCCCAGGCGACAAAGAGTTCGAGCTCACCATCCAACGACGATTATATTCATTCGGAGGTGCACGCGAATCGAGAACCGGATTTTAATCCGGGGTGACAGTGACGAGACGCTGACACGAAGATCCGCGCGAACAATTCGTGTCCCGTACCCTTCGAGGCCATTGAAAACCCTTTGAAATTAGCATAATCGTCACTATGAACCGACACGAGTACCGTAAATGAATGAACACGATATTATACGTGTCATAGTAATAATGCTTTTAACGAATCGATATTTTCTTCTATCATTCCTTTTTTCTATCCGTTTGCTTCTGTGAACCTCGCGCACGTGGAACGATTGTGCAATGTTAAAACGGTGGAAAATGCGAGCGACTGAGGGTAAAATTGTTTAGGGGAGGCTTTATTTTAAATAGGCAGAAAAGGAAATAAAAATGATCGCATACGATGACCGCAATTTGCGGCCTCCACTCTCGGAGGATCGATAGCCGAGAAACGATTATAGCGTAATCGTTCTAGTATAGTAAGTGGAGGTCCTTTTGTTTTTTCCTTCCACGTCGAATCGATGATTTTGCTCTACTTTTTCTGTACCGATCTCTATTACCTACCGTACAATTTTATATTTCCTCTGCTATTAGAAAATATATTCTAATAATCAAGGTTCACTGTGGTACACGAGTGGTTTAAAAATTCCAGATCCAAAGAGACAAATTGTTACGTTTGTCCCTGGTCTCCCCCTATCAGCAATAAGAATTAAATTCCGAGCAAAGTAAAAAAGGGAGCGTAAGTGTGATACCAAACAATAAGGTGTCCTTTTCACGATCCAGCGACAAAAAGTGTCGCATAAAAAGCGGTGCAAATGCTCGATCCGCGAGCAATTACCATCGATACGAGGGTATACAGGATCGTTCAGTCGATCCAGATGGTGCCGGAACGAGGCTTAAGCCCGGGCTCGTGTGCCAGGGCACGCACACCCCTGCGAGATCGTAATTTCGACTTAGCCTCGATTTATCGTCCCGTGTACCACGGACGCGACCAGGACTCCCGCGTCTTTTATTCCTTTTTTTCCCGGCTTGGTAATAGCGTCGAAGGTGCGCCGGTCACGTTCGTTATATCAATGCTCGTTCGATTCTTCAGCCACGACTCTTCGTTACCTTTGCAGCCGGTTCTCATCCTTTTCTTCGTCTTCCTCGAATCGTCAAAGCTATTCGGACAGCTCGTGACAAGTACCCGCGACGCTGGATCGACGCGAGCCACCCTTTTTGTGCATCCTCGACGACCGGTCTGGCCGGCTCTCCCTGAAGGGCAATCCGCTTCTTACGGTTCGGTTTCCTCTTTGCAAAATAAGGTCGCACAGGAAGTGAATCTCCTGTTCGACGAAGGTCAGAATCGGTCGGGATTAGAAGCGGATCCGAGAGGACTGATGATTTTCGAGAAGTCGACGAGTAGAATGAACGGTTAGGGACTGTAAATGGACTAAAAGCGTCTCTCTAAAGGACGAAAAGAATAACCGAATGGAACGATCAAAGAGACAGAAGCGAAGTAGTCGAGCTTCTGTTGTATACGGTGTACATTTTCCCACTGAAGATCTTAAAATGTTTACGTTATGTGCGTTTGAAAGCGTAAAGACACCAGGAGGAGAATTCAATTTTGCGTTCTGCCAGCGACACTCGCCTCGCCACTCCGAGGACGTTCCGTCATTTTGTACGTACGATCAAAGGACTTTCTTGCTATTTACTTGCGGCGGCGAAGGTAATGCAACTCTCATCGTAGCCTGTTCCCATTTTATGCGCATTAACGTGCCTCCCTGTGTGCCAATTATCACGCTTTCTGAAGATCAAACGTGGAGGGTTGCGTACGACTCGAAATATCATAATCATTCGACGTCGTTCTTGCCGCATGCTCGGCCGAACGATTAATATTAAACGATGAAAAACAGCTCGGGGCTCCTTTGAGCCCGAAACAGGGAAGCTTCTAACTTAGTCTTTCTCGTAAAAAAAAAGCGCTTCCATTGTTCGTATTCGAATGTAGAGGGTTGCGAGTTCGGACTCCCGTGAATTCTTTTGTTGCTTTAGCGATTCCCTTTGTATCAAACTTCCCACTCGCGATGGGTTCGGTCAAAAAAGGGATAATGTACCCATAGGTCTTTGTTCAAATATTTATAATCTTTGATCGAGAAAAAATGAAGTTCGCAATGGACAGTGAATTTAATTTAATTAGGGAATATTAAAATCCTATTGGACTCTAATAGAGTTTCCTAAGGTTACAATAAAAAACAGAGACGAGTAATCCTGAAATGTCGCGGCATCGGCGAAATAAAGTTTCGTTTGTACCTCGTTCGTTTGACAGAGCGGGATCGTTATGTTCGAGTCCCAGAAAAGTGGCCTCACTCGCGGGGAATGCACCATAAGGGTCGTTAAAGCATAGTTGACGTTCCTCTTAAAATTAATAGTACGTATCGTTAAAACCGGTATGCACCGACTGCGAAAGAACCGAGAGGAGTTCGATGTCTCGTTCAGCGACTAAATTTTACGATACCGCCCGTATCCGTGCCGGGTTACTGCGAAACGGTACCCCTTTCGCGCCTACGGCAAACAATAAGAACTGTTCCGCGAAACGATCTTACAATTAGATTCCAGCGAAGGGACGTTTCGTCCTAGCCAGATATCCTGGAGAACTTGGAACAAATGAAAGGTCTCCTCTGCGATTCCTTCTAGCGAAGTATTCCAGGAATGAGCAACCGCAGGTGGAACGAAAGAAAACGAGTCCTCGGTCGGTGGTCAACGAATGAACAATGACTTCCGGTGTCTCCAGTTCGCAATAAAAGGAAATCGAGCGAGTGGACTGCGAATAAGGACACACGAGTTCATCAAGATTTGTTTGGGAAGTTTAAATGAAATCTTTCGAAATTCTTGATAATTTTGATAATGCATCCAAAGAAGATTCACGGACGACACGAAAGTGTTCACACAGGCCAGAACTAAATCTAATCCGTAACACGGTTTCGACGATCTGATAAAAACGACCGACCACGAAGTTTTATCGCGGTAAAGTGGTCGACGCAGGTATTAGTCCGGTCTCGAGAAGCAGATAACTGTAACTGGAAGCTCGTTAAGAACTCACTTAAATTCCACTTGCCGGAAACAAGGCGAGTTCGAGTGCGTTTCAGACGCTCCAGGCGGCGGTGGATGCCGCGGTTGTTTTACGAGCTGTTAAAACTAAAAGTCGCTTCCCAAGATCCGACCGTGCCATTCCGTCTGTCGATTTCCATACAACGAATGCAAACACGAACGCTCGCGTTCTTTGTTTCGAGGGAAGTTCTATAGAGAGGGTTGCGCGGCATGTATCATAGTAACTTCTCGCGGAAATTGTAGGGTGAAGTTTCGGTAGTTCCGAGGGTACGAAGTCTGAGTTGCTCGGGCTGCTCTTTACTTTTACGAATATCATTATGCTCGCGACTAACGCTTGTATGAAACGCGAGTTTACGGAGTTTATGTTCTTTGATCAGTATTCAGCTTGTAGTCGTCGCGTGATAAAATAGTGAAAAGGTTTTGCATGAAAAATATTCTCTCACCTTTTCGAAATTAATATTTAATCACAATAAACTCGTGTGGCGTTGCAGGTCCGCTGTCCGAAAGGATAAGATACCCCTCTCTCTCCCTTTCTCTAATTAGCTCGAAATGAAATATATATTCTGGCAAACTATTATCGATTATTAATCGTAGCCTAAACCAATCTGTATTTCCAAATTCAAAATTCGATAAGCAAGAACAGTCCGAAAGAAGCGTCGATGTATGAATTATAATTCTGAAAAGGATGGGTACGATTCAAAATGTGATAACGAAGAGGAGAATGTAAAACACTGGTATCTCGCGAGCATAAAGGTCGTCGAATTAAGCTGGCTCTCGGATCTTGTTCGCGACACGGGTAATCGAGGTTCCAGCAGCAACCACTCATTTGATAATTTCCCAAATAGAGATCCGTCTGCGGAACGTAGTTAACGCTGACGCGAGTCTATAACGTGGTTTTAATTGCATACGAGCGCGAGCCGTGATCAAAGCGAGTTGCACACGCGGCCGCTTAATGTTAACGAGAGAAGTGGGGCCTGTTTAAACCCTTTGAAGGAAAAGTCAAACAGCAACGACCGCAGAAAGTTCCATCGGAAATTGCAAGACTTTCCTACGCGGCCTCTGTTAAATGCGTGAAGAAGCCACTTCCGGCTCGTTCCCATGCAAAACTGAATGCCGTTGTTGTCCGGCGAACAGCCATCCGCAAACTACCCTTAATCCCTTCCCGCGAGGCGAATTTGAAATACACTTTTACGAGGAAGGCGAGAGACGGTGCTGTGTTTAACGAGGGCTTAATGTCACTATCGACAAACCGCGATGGGGAAATTTCAAGGGCGACTTCCACCCTTCCAGCCTCCTACGCGACGCTACTCTATTTACACGACTTCACCCCATTCTCAGCGGGCTGATTTCACCGGGAATCTCTGCAATTAAACGTGCAGCAATGGACCGAAAAGTAGCTTCTTTATTCCTATAAATTGCAAACATCCCTGCCATTACCGCTTTCACTTTTCTCCCAACAACTTTCGCCAAATGAGTTTAGCTTAATAGGATAATTTTTGTTCTTAATGGAAGAAAGCTTTCTGGGATAAAAATTACAAAAGCTTCATAGATTTATTAGAAATAAAGTTTTCTGTGATTTTAAGATGATACTCGAGGTGTGAACTTCTACTTAATTACTCCTCGATTTGGCATATTAATGGAAAGCATCCCGCTACTGTTCAAGACTCGTGTAATTAACAACTAAATTGATATCGATGAAAATACAGAAGCCTAAGGAAACTAATCAACATACTCGGGATCGTTTCCCTTTCACCACTACTTTTCAACGTCACCAACATTCCAGGTGCGCACAATACGTATGCATCATCCAATATACGCATGATTTACGAACAAACTGCTCTTTCCTTAGCTGTCCGACTAAATTCCCAATAATTCCTACACGCACCTATCTTGTCCCGATAAAAAAGACGGTTCGGCGGTGCAACCAGATGGCGGAGGGAATTAGAAACGTGGAATTTTTCTCGTTCGCCATGATCGTTGGTCGAGTGTTGTAACCGCGCGCGGCGGTATCGCGCATTCAACGCGGCCTTTTACGAGTATTTTCTTAACATTATGCAAAACGATTCCCGACGGAATTACCGAAGGCACTCGGATAATTCACGGGAGCTCGCCTCGGGGGTGCCGAGGATTCGTGTACTCGAATGGAAAGTCGTTTCGAGGGAAAGAAAAAAGGAGAAAAATTCGCGTCACTCGGGGCGACCCAGGCTACTACGGATAGTCCCTGTCCCAGTGTACCGAGGGCTGGCTGAAAAAAGCATTATGCGGAACCCCCGGTGGAATTGCTAGGGAAGATAGAGAAAGACAGAGGGAGAGAGAGAAACGGAGGGTTGATAGACGCGAAAAGAAGGAAGACGATAAGTATATGCGGCTATAGGTCGTAATAAACGAACGCGAGTCGATACGAAGGGAACTTTCTTTCTCTGCTCGTGTTTTTTCAACCGCGCCTCAACGTATCCTGTTATGTCTGCAGGAAGTTGCGTAAAAGTTATGTAATGCGTTTCGTGTCCGAGAGAAAGAGACTGGAGACGCGGAGATTTAAAAGCTGATGAAGCACCGTTCGGCTGCATACTTTTCGTTATCGAATAAACGGATGTTTAGTATCAAGCTTTACGTTTGTTTGGATGAGAGGAATACATAAACGGATAGATGGTATAAAAGATAAAAGTACCGGCTCCATCGTCGTGATAGTATTCGAATAAAAATAAAGTTCATTATTTGCCATTTCTTTTGATCCATGCTTGAGTATATCGCGAGGGATTGAACGAAAAATTGAATTCGCGATATCGAAGAAAAATTTCGTATGATAGAAACGTGAAAGAGAATATTCTAACAAGTGGTACTGATAATAGAGTACAGTTACGTTTCGTTTCCAACAGACCTTCCTTCTTGACATTCTAGTGCTTCCCTCGACTTCCTCCAACCCTCGTATATTCAACTTTCAACCCAATGTATATACTTCCCCATATATATCCATTTAAAGATTAAAATGAGTCACCCTCTACTTAGAAAACAATAAATCTACGAAAAACTATGTACTTTTTGCTGTAAAATTTATACAACTTCACGGTTGTGGAATTTTAAAAATTGATCCTTATACATGCTGCATACATTTTGGAAAAATTTCAGATGATAAATCGTTAGAATAATTTAACCCTTTTGGGACGGAATATTCTTAAGCTTGCATAGACTATTGTTAATTTAAATTAAAGGATGTAATAATTTCATCCTTACTGCATATATTATAAATCCTTGGCTGTGTTTTGTATCAAGAATATAACGCAGTATGTACGGGATTATAAATTACTATGCAATTATGTTTGGATACACATATGCGTCGATCGTCTGTAGAAGGTTATAAAATAAATCTCTACTTACCGATATGACAATAGACATATAAGACGTATTTTTAATCACGGTGCATGAACAATAAATAATAAACTATGAACAATATAATATAAACAAAGAAGTTCATGAAAACTCATGAAAACAATTATAACCAAAGTTGTCAACAACACATGGTATTAATAATAAACATAAAAGCTGTACTCACAGTTGCTTCTGGTCGTCTTTTTCGTCCAGCAGATTGTCTCGTTCAATTACACTCACATTTCACAATTAATTACTTGAAAAATATCACAAAAATCTGATAATGTACAATGTTCGACACGTTTCACAAAATTCGCGACTGAAGGATGTGGTGGCCAGCATCGAGGTCGATAATGAAGAAAATGTCTGTTAAGAAGAAATTGTCAACGCCGCCGTAATTAATCATTTTCGCTAATCATTTATTTTTATTAACAAAATTCAAATAGCTTTTTCGAACATTCATTCTTTCAACATTCATCAAACTGCGAAGATGTGTTATCTTTTATAAATTTCAATTCCAATAAATAATTATAATTTATACTTTGAAGATGTTTAAACTCCATAAGGAGCAGTCCTAACCCGCCGCCTGGTGGCGGCTTAAGGAACTAAAGTTCTAATACGCATTAGTCACCAGCGTTTTGCAGGCGGGAAAGTGTTTGTTGCGTGTCGAAGTGGTGAAAATTGCAAAAATAATTGAGAAATATCGCACGCAATGGAAGAAAATTGGTCTGTACGCAAACCTGGTGACGCAGCGAACAAAAATATTGCAACGGGAGAAGTGGAGATCACCGATAACATCGTATTTCGAACAATTCGAAACTCAGGTAATTCTACAACTTTCATAACCATCATGGCGGCCATAACCCACGAAACCGTTCAAACTTCCACGACAAGAATTGATCGAAATATCCGAATAACATTAAAATACGAATACAATAACAAGTTGTAGGGTAAAATTCGTCAGAATTCTAACTGATAATTCAATATTTCTGTAACAGTATACAATGCCGATAGACGAGAAAATGGCGGGGTTGGCGGATGAAATTACTATGGACGATACTTCGAAAGGTGAGTAGAAAGAATTTACACGGCGTTCGCACGATTACGTTCGTCGAAGTATTCGATTCAAAAACTTCGCAAGAGGGAAAATTGAATGTTCATCGCTACCCTTGTATACATTCCCCGATAAAAGAGTAACAGTGAGAGTGAGAAAATGCAAAAGGGCGAGACAGACGGGGGGGGTCGGCGTAGAGAGCGAACGATAGAATAGAGACACGTAATTCCGCGAGTGGCGCGGGGTGTAGTGAGGCGGTATGGTGTAGCGACGGGGGTTAAACCTAAGGTACGATACACACGAGGCAAAGTCGCGACGCGCCGCGCAGTCTCGACTCCGATTGGCCGGCGAGAAATCCGCGCCAACGAGCGGAGACCAGTTGAGCGCGAGACTCCGAGTCGAACGGTTGTACGCACGGACGCAGCGCGATCGCCGAGTACGATACAAATTCGTGTGAACGCATTTCGTTAAATATTTTCTTCGATTAAAATAATATCGTAATTTCAAATAAAATAAAAATACGACCTTTGAACTTGTGCCAGGTGAACAAGCGACAGTGGTGATTGCCGTGTCGAGCCAGTGGACCGTTGTGGATTTTTCTATCGCAGTGACGTTTCTTCGAGGGTGTTCGAGTGGCAGGGAGCATCGTGTCGTCCACGGTGAGTCCTATATTAAATTTTCACCCCACAAACTGCGTTCGCTTTTTATTTTTTTTCTGCAAAACTGACGAAGTTCTTAAAGGTCTCGTTTTCATGATACTTTAAGGGTTTCTCATGTATCATCGCACAACGCGTCAGTTCTTTTTCCTCTTTCGAGCAGGAAATAATAGGAAGACCTTTAACTGTCTTCGCAGCTGTTAGAGATATTATTTTAAAAAAAAAGGACACTGGTCAGTGTAGCCGGTGCATTCGAACACGTGACACATCGAATGGTCACGAATCCTTCGGAAATTTCGCCGACACCGATTGCACGTTATCGCGTGGAATCGGTACGGAGTGTTCGCGTGAGTGTGAACGAAAGGTAACCGGAAGTGGTTGCGATAAGCATCGGGCAGACGCGAATTTGGCGCGCGTTTGAAGTGCACCGGTGCAGTGTCTGGTGTTTCTGTTGAAGTTTATCGGTCGGAATTTGACAGACGCCGTCTTAGAAAGCGTCTGGCGATTTAAAGCACGGCTTCAAGGGGCGAAGGAGCGGGCAGGGTAAACGTCTGGAATGCTTCTTGTTCCCTTCAAAGCGTAAGCACCGAGTCTAGATAAATCGACTGCTTCGAAACATACTTTCCGCGATGTTTGACGCGTCTTTATCGAGAAAGGAAATTTTTCTATCGATTTCTCGTTCTACACCTTCGGCGATACACCGTGTTCCCTCGAGCTTCGTGTCGGGCCTGTTACGTTATAGAATTAACCGGGCGAAGAAACGTCTGTAATTATGATACCGTGAGCAGGGTAATTTCTTCGCGTTGGCCTATCGTTGACGTTTAATATTCCCCCGTGTAGCACCGTCGTTACCGCCTGTCTCAACTTTCCGGCGTGAAGGTGAAGCCCAATCAATAACCGGAAAACAAGTAGCCGGTTGTCGTTCGCTGTTTAATGATCTCGTCCCTTAACAATTTTCTTTTTTCCGCGGCTCCGTGTACGCTAATCGGGGCGAATTGAAAATTCAAAGCTGCCAGGAGATCGTTAAACTCGTTCCCGATAATTACGGTGATCGTTTATTCGCCGTGTATAATTCGCTGGAAATAAAAACGAAGTCGCGATAGTGTCTGCGCTTGATCCGTATTTAGCTTCAAGTATCTCCACCGCCCTCGAGATCTTTCGAGCGTTTCGTTTTTCCGCTCGAGCGTTGCAAAGTGAAGTTGCTCGCCGGCTGGCTGTAACCTGCTTGTTCGTTTATTTATTAGACCAAGTAATGAGGCGAAATTAAGATATTAAAGTTATTAGAACGATGAAAAATGCCTGCGGCAGCCCCGTAAAATTCAATGTAAGGCGGATAAAACGACTATTAAAGTTTTCTTTTTTGATAAATACATTCCAGTTTAAAAAGGTGAAATAATTATTCGAATAATTATGAGGCGTGTGTCGTTTACTCGCGCATATTCATTCGTTTCATCATGAATATTACAAATTCGCCCCCGAAGGGGGTTCGCATTGTATTTATTGCCGTTTCAAACTGAAACGCCGCGTCTCGAATGTTTTAGAACGTTTCGAGCAGTTTCACGCCGACTTAATTGCTTAGACATTCATTCGCTGAAAGTTCACGAAACTGTTTCGTAAAGTACAGCCTAGCGCGGGATACACGTTTGCTTTCGGTATAAAATATTGACGATAATTAAGGGGAGGAAGTTTCGAATAAAATCGTGCTTTCGCGGGGAATTTTCGTGGAAAAAAAAGAAGGAGGAAGCCTCAGCTTGTAACGATTCAAGAAGCACGCGAGTTTAAACATTTGCATATCGTCAGATTTACGAGTGTCGTTGCTTCTCCGCGAAATTATCATATTTATACGCTGCTTAACACTTTGACTGCCACGCCGAAATCACATGTTTTGCTCAGGACGCCATGGGAGTTCTTTTATTATTTAAAACATATAATGGCAAAATATAAATAAATTGATGATATAAGACAACATTTTTACCCAATGAAGCGTTTATCTGACTGTTGGTCACGGGTGACCACCGTGGCGCCATGGTGACAGTTGCTAAAGACAAATTAAAACAGGCCTTCGTTTATTTCAACAAGCTTTCGTATTTCTTATTTCGTCGTAAACGAAACGTCCACAATTGGCGAAACGTGTAGCAAAAAAATATAGAAAAAATATATTGGTGAAACGTGCAGAAGATAAACAGTATTTGCTCATTTTATATATAATAGTAAGGTATGTGCACACTTCTAACGTCAGTTATATGATTATAAAGCAGCATTTACGATTTGTTGTCTAAGGTTTGTTTATAATAGTGTTCGTAGATTACCCCTCATAATTATGGATGCAAACACTGAATATTTTTCGAGTGTATCCGAGGAGTCTTCATCGGAAGACTCGTCCCAAAATGAAGTATCGGAAGACGAAATAATTCACATATCGCCCACGATAAGGCGACGCCGAATCGAATCGGATACCGAGGATGAATTGGATTTAGAAAATGAAGATGAACATAATATAGATGATAACGAATGGTCAAATAATATAACACAAACAGCGGCAAGTGTAATTCCATTTGAAAAAACCCGAAATGCTGTACAGATCGAGGATAATCAGCCACACAGTTTTTACTTTGCTTTTCTTACGGAAGAAATTCTACAAATAATTGTTGATGAGACCAATAGGTACGCTGAACAATATATGCAAAATAGAAGATCGACTCGTCTAGATAAATGGACACCAACCGACAAAGATGAAATAAAACGATTTTTCGGACTACTTATATGGATGGGCCTGGTGAAGTTACCGAAATACGAATCATATTGGTGTACCAATAATACCTATTGCCAATCATTTCCAAGAACAGTCATGTCGAGAAATCGTTTTGAGTTGCTGTTACGATTCCTTCATTTCAGCAATAATCAAACAGCAAACATAAATGATAGATTGTATAAGATCAGACAACTTGTTGATATACTAAATCAAAATTTTTCCAAATACTATGATCTAGACGAAAACATATGCATCGATGAGTCTTTGGTACCTTTCCGAGGACGGATAAAATTCAGGCAATTCTTGAAGCAAAAACGACACAAATACGGCATCAAAGTTTTCAAAATGTGTTCCGACCAAGGTTATACATACCAATTTCAAATATATTCGGGAAAAACTTAAATGAACAATGCGTAACGCCCACAAGTATAGTAATGAATATATGCCACAATATTCTACATAGAGGCCACACCATTTACACCGATAATTGGTACACTAGTATAAATTTAGCGGAAAAATTAATAGACTGCAACACTCATTTAGTAGGAACCCTAAGAAAAGATAGAAAGGGAATACCCGTCGACGTCAAATTTAAAAAATTGAAACGAGGTGAGCTTATCGCTATGCAAAATAAGAAGGGGATTATGGTCCTCAAGTGGAAGGACAAGCGTGATATTTTTATGCTTTCGACAAAACATTCGGCCGAAATGGTAGAGGTCCGCAAAAAAAACTATGTTTGTGATAAACCAGTAATAGTTGTAGACTACAACAAAGGAAAATGTGGTGTTGATGTATCAGATCAAATGATAGCGTATTCTACACCACATAGAAGAACCCTCAAGTGGTACATAAAATTAGCTTTAGAGTTATTATTGAATACATCAGTCTCAAACGCGCTGATACTCTATAAACTCGCCACGAGAACAAAAATCAAGGTACCAGACTTTAGAATGGCACTCGCAATGCACCTTACACAGCGCCATTCACCAGCACTGTCAAATACACCTACTCGACGAAGATTGCGGCACGAAATGCAGAAGAAAGAAGGGCAAGCGTACCTGGAAAGAAAGTTTTGCAGAGAGTGTTATAAAAAAAATGTCAAACTGTTAGGATCAAAAATTGCTAAAAATCGGACCAGAAAGGTGACCACCTACTGTCCAGATTGCGTTGATACGCCACATTTGTGTTTAAAGTGTTTCAACAAAGTGCACCGTTAGATGTTGTTAGACTTGTTATAATATTTTCTTTTACTGATGTTCTAATAAAAATTTTTAATTGTTCAATGAGGCACTTTTTATTTTAAAGTATTTTCTATATATCGGCCATATTCAGAATGCACTAACTGTCAATTTTCATTCATTGTTTACAATTGTAAATAGTCGAAGCGCTCCGGTCACCAATGACCACCGTGGCGTCACAGGACAAATCGTGGCCGGTCATATATGACCAACATGGCAGTCAAAGTGTTAACGCCACCCGAGTATATTTCACCCCGAAAACTTGGTCGGCTGCTTTCTTGCGATTAAAAAGTTCATCGAAAAATCGTCGAGATTTTATAATTACACGAACGTTTCGATACGGAAATTACAGCTGAACCCTTTGAGTCCGTCAGGATTTTAAATACCTAAGCTGAGCCACGAGTATTTACGTTCGACGGTGAATGATACTTTGAAAACAAATCGAGAAGAGTCGTAGTTCTGTAGATGTAAGGCGTGTAGAGCAACGCGTTACAGTTTTGTTTGTGTTGTATCTTACCTTCAGTAGATCTAGGAAGCTCGCGTAGCAAGAAACACGCATCCGTGTAATTTGTTGACCTTTCGCTACTGGTTTCCTCGGACACTTCGATGTTCCTGTAGCTTCTATCAAGAACGGTTACAGTTTTTCAAAGCTGTTTATGTTCAGTTTGAAGAAAAATTTTCTACATAGTAATATTCTGTAGTGAAACGAAACTGATACAATCATGGGAAATCTTAGAAGAAACACAGAGATGGATTACGCGTGTAACGGAGTTGAAAAGTTGGTGAAATTCAATCGAAAATAGGCCTTTGCGGGGCAGAGAGGAAGACGGTGAGTGACGTGATCGATCCACTTTGTCAGCTTGAAAGACGGGAAGAAGCGTAGACGCGCGAGGGTTCGCCGAGAGTGTTTTTCGTTAAAAAAGGAACCGAAGGGACGAGCTTTTCGACCGAGCTCTCGAAAATCTCCGCTAGGCTTTCTATAGATTCTACCAGTCTGTTTACTCCCGATCGTAAGAAGTTTCTTCTCGTTTGAAAGAATGAAATGCCCCCGAGGGGTAGCAGGGGTTGTATTTAGTCGCGGGGCGTGGCGATCTCTCCGGCAAGCATCATTGCATAACGAAGGCGAAGCTGGCCGCGAATCGGGGTCGCGAATAAGGAGAAAAAGTAAGACGGGAATCGGGGTCCGTTGTGCATCGCAGCTTCGTTCGCGTTTTTACAGCTAGACCGTTAAGCTGCTTACTTATCTGCTTTATCGAACCCTATTAGGGCTAACAGGAATATCCGTTCCTCGATAACGAAAAACGCTTCGTTTATCGGTTTAGGTAAACTGCACGAGGTCCCAAATCCGAGCGGATAGATAAGATTCGGATGTCGATCACCGCGAATCCCGGATTTCAATTCTTTCCTTTTCAACCTACTCCATTTTCAATTGGAATTTCATTCTAATTGCAACAACCCTTATGAAATTAAATATTTTTTATATTTCCAAATTTTCCACCCCTAGTATTTGCTTAACACAAAATAATAGCAATCCCTAATTGATATGTTTTCCCCTATTAACTGATTAACTTTGAAACGGTCGAACGATTCGGGACTTTTTATGTTTCCATAGGACGCCAGGTGTTTCAGGTGTTTGATTGGGGCTGGGAAGGGAGTGACTGATTTATATCAGTGTTACGTACCGTTTTATCCAGCTTCGGCTGGCATTTTCCTTCTTTTTTCACCTCGTTCATTAAACGCGGTGACTCACGACGACGTCGGCCTCGTTATGCTTCGTCATAATTTTCTCGAGTACTCCGAGATTACGCGGTGCGATAAATCCATAACAACGTAGGAATTTGTGGCTATTCGTAACCCTCGTTTGTCAACGATTTCCGTGTACCTTATTTAGGAATTACAAGTGGCAGAACAGGGAATCGTGGTTGAATTTTTAGTCCCATCATATCTGCCGATCTACGAGATTCTCGGCTAGGGACGCGTTCCTGGAGATTCCAGAATTTTTGTATAATTTATTCATATTTATTCATATTAGTTTTGGAACAGTTACCGAGTATTTGGACAGAAAAATGGAGAGTTAATGAATTTCAGGTTTGATATAATATTTTAGCAAAGAGAATCCTTTGGTAGCAATCTTCGTGATCGCCCATCTTCGTACGATCCATCTTTAACCGAAGTTTATAATACTTCTCTTCTATCCCCCGGTGCACAAGCATTTACGCCAGGGAGATACATCAATTTCTACCAATTTGCAACTTGTTCAAGTTGATCATCAACCGGCTACTTAACTAACTCCCTCCCCGCCGAAGTATTTCACTTTTCAATAGCTTTAACGCGCAACTGGATTACTTTTCCCTCGGCGCGTCCGACTAACTTTTAATTTCTTCGAGCAGTACCTACATTACTCGCGCATTAGAAAACTCCTCTACTTTCGCATCTTAGAGAGGGAACATTATCCAAAGCGTAACAAGTCCGTCCATTTGCCTACCCCTCTTAACGCGTTGAACAATAGCAAAATCGAATCGAAACTTGCCGCCTAATTGAGCCCGGCAGACTCCCTTTAATCTTGTTTCGAGTTTGTGAAAACACGGCTACGGGACAGAGGCTGATGTCCTACGCCGGAACCACCAGACAATGGGTCCTCTCGATTTCGTAACCAAAGTTTCGTCGGGCATACGAGTGGGATCGAATCGATACCGATATAAATTACTCGATATTTTTACTCGGAATACTTGTAGTATCGATTCGATCCTGGATACAAGACTCGTAGGACATATTCATCGCTAGTGGAGGGTCCTTTCGGACCGATGGAACGAAATCCATTTGTCTCGCATCGGTCGGGTAACAGCAGCACCAGCAGCAGCTTAAAAAGCCTTTCCATCTCGCCTCTTTACCGTCTCGGGCCCGTCGACCGGACGAAAATTACTCGTAACAAGATTTATTTCATTTAAATGAGGATGTGCGCTAGGCGCCCTGGCTAGAGACGTTCCCTCTCGTTCTTTCTTTCTATCTTTCTTTTTTATATATATGTATATATATTTTTTCAACGGTCCGTTTAAATAACGCTCGACGAGGCCGAGGCGTGAAACGAATCGTCCTTTAACGTGCTCTTTGCCGACTATTAGGGAGACAGGTCGACGATCGATCGATCCTTCCTGCTGCACTTCCCCCTCGGCCATTCGAACGCGTCTGTCGATGGCAGCCAGATTTTGCCTCTATTTACGCGCGAAGTAGCTGAAAGTAAGTGTAATAAGGTTGCGAGGGATCGAAGGACTTTGATGATCGCGTGACTAATTTTCGCTTCGACGGATTCGGTTCAGTCTGGTTAGTATTTATTAATCCCTTCCGCTGCCAGTGGTTAAAGATTAACTCGTTAATTGCAATTTAATGCGCTAGAATTTATGATTTAAAATAGAAATATATCACACGGATGTGTGGGTTGTTTTTACTTCGTTTGATCGGTAAAATAACAATTTCTATGTCATCATCTAGGAAGCAAAGTACCGGTCGTTTACCGGTTGATTGTCGTATATATTATTTCTGTCTGAAGTGATAAAACGTCGAAGTGGCTAGGTATGTTTATTACACTGGCTTCTCTAACCACACGCCACATTGTTCGCTATATTTTCTGTATTATATCTCGTAAAAATGGAGCATGGAGAACGCATGTTCGTGTAATATATATTACACCTCGTTTTATGCTCTTGATTTACTTCTTTCGTTGAATAAATCGTAGTATTCGAGGAATATGGCCGTAAACCGATCGTATTCGAACATTTATAACGCAGGAAAGCCGCTGTCGCGGATCGTATAATGTCTTGAAACGCAAAATTAAATTGGGGCCCTCTCCATGGTCCGCCGTGCGGTCCGGGGTTTAATCACAGACGAATGGTTAAAACAGTTTCGCGAATTCATTATACTGGAATAACGAAGATTTAAATTTTGTCCGAAACGAATGTAGGTTACGTAATTACACGTGCGGAGAGTATCATTTACTAAAATCGTTGAGGCGCATAAAGAAGTGTGCAGAGATATCTTGTCCGATAGCAACGGGTTAATACAAGCAGAAAAAAGAGTTGTAATTTATGCGTCTCGGGATTACTGTACCCGTATCTTCGATTGTTCTCGCAGATTAAAGTTAGCAATGAGAAAATTCGTGTCAAGATTTCCTCGCGTTAAGCCGCTCGCAACAAAGAACCATAAATCAGCGTCAGGCGAAGCGGACTCGCAACTCCGACGAGTCTCGAAATCATTCTCTAATAAGACACCCAGTGGAACTGGCACCTGGGAACGACTTCACCGTCGGACAGTCCCGGAGGAAAGTTCCATCCCGCGTGCCAGCGAAATTCGGTAGCCCGAGAAAACGTATCCGAAAACCGCGTCAGACTTGTTTTTAACCGAATAACCGTAAATCCGCGTCGAAGGTGGTGGCGGTTCCTCGTAAAAGAATATCTATGAGTTCACTAGAGGTAGTTCACGCGTTTTCGAGCGTCGTCTTGGCGGTTCGCGCGGCGAAACTTGGATCGTATAAGTCAACGCGATCATATAAAACTATGGGCCAGGATGTTACGACTATCCTTAGGAATCGGTGCTGAATATTTCATGGCCACGGGGCGTTGCTGTCTGGGCGAGAATTTGTGCGTTGCCTCGAATCCGCGACCGACCGAATCGATGTCCATAATCTGCATAAATTGACTCGGACGTTAAACAAGTGGCGAATATTTCTCTTAGATCTATCTAAACGAAAGTGGGAAAGAAATCGTCACTAATTATGTAGGGTACCATCTGTTCCTTAAGGGGGTGCACCCAAGTGTCTCCCCAATTTCTTCTCAGCTTTTTCCATACTTCCGAATACAGATCCTCCCTTCCCTTATAAAAATGCGTCCTTCCGGTTGCATTCCGTTTCCGAATATCGTCCCGCATAAATTCGCCGGTTCGAAGATGGAGGGAGGATTAGATCATCGAAAAAGATCCAGTGGGTGCAGACTGGAAGCTGACGCGGACCGTCAGCCTGCTTGTCAGTTCGTACATTTACAAGTAGACTGTCGCGACCCTCGATCGAAGAAACAGAATCCTATTTTCCTTTTTTTTTCTTTTCACCCTGCCCCTTCGCGCGACATGTGTCGCGTGTCATCGCGAGGAACACGTGTCAACGGCGTCGCGAACGAGCGTCGTCCGAATTTGATCCCTCGTCTGGATTCCGCTCCTTACGAGTGGGAAAACGATGAAAAAAAGAACGGTCTTCCGGTGAATTATCATGCTGGAGAACAGCAGAGTGGCGAGTAATTGCACGGACTATGCAAACAGTCCGACCATTTCTGTACGCGTCCTCTAATTAATTAGCTTTCGAGCGTACGCGCGCGAGAGGGCGTCTTAATTAACGAGACGGACGGTTTTTTATTCGCGAAGACGAGCCGGCGACTTTTATTCGACGGTAGCCCCGCGTGTAACGCGGCTCCTCATGAAGCTAGAATCCAACGAACAGTTGTAAGGGAGTCGGCTGGAACGCGATTTGTTAAGCGGCCAGACGTTAAGAAGGGCAAGGACGCGTGGTACGCGCGATCACCGGCGTGTAAATTGCGGTCGAGAGGAATTAGCGCGACTTGCGGTGGGCGTGTTAATTTCACAACGAGTTTTAACCAACTTGGCGAACCTTTTTTTCAACATCCGATTCCTAAGAAAGAGAACTCTATTCACCTTTTGAAACTTCCATATTTTATTATTTTCGAACAGACCCCCACGCATCTCAATCGAGTTTATACTCTCGACTCCGAGTCGTTGAAATACCTAATCGTCCTCGCAGCGGGGCTCGTCGTATATTTCGATGATATTATTATTAATAAACGTCCAAGGATAGGCGTGTTTTAACAATCACACTAACAAGATCGTTTAGACTGGCGTTTTTCCTTTCTCAGCTCGTAAAAGCAGGCGTCCCAGAAAATCATCGGAATGTAGTGGCTGGCATAAAACTGGCGGTGAAAAAAAATGACGGTGCTGTAACGAGCGATCGCGCGAAATGCACGCTCGTTAATCGTGATTGACAAGGACGGTCCAGGCTTTAATTGCTCGAAATGATGCACGGGGATCCAACGAGCGTTAACACGCTTGTCGAGGGTTGCGCTCATAAAGTATGATCCCCGCACAATAGCCGGCGCATCACCGGCTGCGTTATTCTCGAACGGTCAGATACTTTTTGTCGAATCCTATCGATTCGGTTTCGATACCGTTAAACACCCGTCGAATCGAGCAGTGGCAAGATCGCGCGAGCAAAATCCCGCAAAACGATAATCCGTTTTTATCACCACCCTGTTGCTGCGCTGTTAATTGTCTTCGCGCACGCTCGTGATTAATAGAAACTACCGTATTGCCAATAATTGATAACGTTACATTTCGAATTCTATGGATTATCAAAGTCGTCGTTGGGACAGCTGGAATTTTCCTAGGAAAATTCCGGAAACGCCTCACGTTCTGGAGAAAAAGTTAGCATTTTAAAGTAGAATCGCGTTTAGAAGCAGAGTCCCTGAAAGAGCGATCGATTCTCGACGCCCCTTGTAAATTCTTCGACAACTGCTACGAGCCGGCACGATTATCAGGATATCGAGGTGACCACGTGGAAAGCGGAAACGAATTTCTCACCTCGAACTACCGGCAGTGGCGTGTTCGGCGTTTGCCGAAGCAAAGCTCCTTTGAACTTTTACGGAAGAACCGAGGGAGAGAGAAATATTCGTCTGTTCTCGAGTGCAAGGAGATATCTGGAAACGCAGTCGACTCCGAATGACCCCGGCTGGTATTCGAAACTATAAGAAAGGAAATTCTCTCCTCCGATCTCATCGTTCTTCCACGAAGCTAGTCGAAAGGGGTACGTCTTCTTTCGCGTGACTTTCTCGCGTTTTCTTCGTGGGTGGAGACGCGACGATAAAGGAGCAACGGGAGAATCCATCGACTCAGCCTCGGATCCTCTTGCACCCTCTCCAAGTCGAGCTTATTTCGTGCGAACTCTACTCGCTCGTCTTTCAACAAACGCGATCTACTTAACTTACAGGGTGTCCCTTTTTTTTGCATCAACTCTTTCATTACTGAGAATTATAGTCACCCTTGAGGAATTTAGTATTTCAAAAGCTTCTCGTTTTTAATATCATTAGGAAAATTTTATTGAAAACTTCATTTCATTTTGCAGTCGGTTACTTCGATAATTTCTTCAGAGTGTAAAATTAAAATTAAGTAATTTTTTAGTAGAATGCAGTCTATCTTCGGTAGCAATTTCTCAAACGCGATATTCGCCTCTCGTTTCTCGTGTAACAAGTTGGCCAGCGTTGGTCGTTAAACTTTGCGACACCCTGTATAAATCTGGCGAACAACGCGGCGATATTTTTCCGTCCGTTAGCCTGAACGGTCTTGATTCATGAATTCGCTGCGATCATAAACTCCCTGGTAATGGCGAATAGGATACAAGGTAATAAACGGTCTTCTATCTTGAGCAAGTCGAGCAAGTTTCTTCGAAGATGTTCCCGCGTTTATCTATCCGCTCGTGCTCGTACGTAAAGTTCAATTGAACGGGGTAGAGAGAGAAAACAAAGGCTTAACCCACATCTCGAACAGAACGAAACACGAATATTATTAACGACTAGGTTCGACGTGTCTGTTGCGAGTTACGGGGCTGATAACGTTTGCATTTCAATACGATCGGCTTAAATCGTTCATCTACGAATGAGATACGGAAATTTTTAGGGTGAATGGATTATCCTTTTCCCTATTTATATTTTGTTGTATTTTTGTTTGCGATGTTTACACACGATTAAACGTGCAACGGGAAATTGGATGCAACTTTCCACGAAACACGCTCGTCTTTCTACTATTTTACACACGCATTCCGGTTCTTTCGTTTGCCCAACCCCGACCATGTCCGAAACGTTCTACACTCTCCTCGTTTTACCCCCTCGTTCGTTGATATTATTTCTCTTTTTTTTCACTCGTACGCTCTGATTCGCGCTTCTACGAGCCCGAGTCCAGCTTCCATTTAAATTCATTAGTCCATTCACGAGTCCTTCTTTGTTCTTGTTTCGCTAACTGCTCGCTCCTTGTCACCTGTTCGACCGCCTGGCCTGTAATTCTCTTCCTCCTGGGGACTGGTTTGCGACCTTTTCATCCGGGATAACACTGGTCCAGGTACCTTGATATTTGTGTAGATCGTGATTAACGCTGAACCGGTCGAATTGGATCAAAGTCACTTATTCTTCTCCTTTTTTAATTAATCCCACAGGTGTCAGAAGCGTTTCGCTGCTGAAAATTTTCTTCAATTTTTGAACCACTTTCGTAGTCTCTGAATAATTTTTAGATGCCCTTGATCCCAAAAATACATTTCTACTGTTGGGAGCTTATGATAGAGATAACACATTTAGGAGTGACATTAATAACGTGAGGAAATATGAAAATTATGATCGGCCCGGTTTCTGCCGGAATTATCCACGAAGCGTTAAATATAGATTCGTATCCAAAGATTTTCTCTGATTTTAAATTATAGAAAATTCATAACGATTCGTCTGTTGTAATTTGTAATATTCAACTCTAACATAAATAATTTTCCATATAAATTAAATCGAAATTAGATTGCTCGTTCCCTCGAAATTCAGATTTAACTTTTCCCGATAGAAATGTACAAACAGGAGAAACATTAATAACCCCGGTGACGACGGCCGGCGAAGGTGAGTTGAACAGTTTGCTCGTTCGTCGATTATCGTCGCGGCGTTTAATTTACAGAGAAAAAAGAAAGTAAACTGGGGGGAGAAAAGAAACACGCTGCCCCGGTCCACCGTGGGAGCTGAATTATTCATGGTTCTGCCATTGAACCGATGATAAGGAGGGCTGAATAGGGAACCACGGACGATCGTAAATTTCAATTTACAAAACTGTTAACCGGTCGTTCGGTTTTTTTACCTGCTGCACGCTCGCGACTGTTTTTCGGCAATCTCCATGCGACGAAAGCTGCTCGACTTTTATTTCTTCCAGCTAAAAAATGCGAAGTCGAAAAAACGGGGTTATGCAAATCTATGGAAAGCGATCGTTTGAAAAAATCGTAAATTATTGTTCGGTTTCGGGAAAGAAATATTCAAATTGCAACCGTAAATTGTATACCTTTTAAAAAGTATAGTTTAAAAACAAAAAATGGTAGCTGGTATCATAAGCACTTTAGGCGTGTTTGAAATTCTTGAACGCAACCGGGTAGCTATAAAAAATGAAGGTGTTGGAGCTTAAAATTGCTTGAAATTCCAGCACGGGGTAGCGAGAAAAAACCCTGTCGCCACAATTTCGACACATTTTTCAAGTAGTACTTGCAACTGGCAACCGGTTGCTCGTGTACCCGCATTCGTCGGTGCATCGATCTCCCTCGCTCTTTCATACCTGTCACCATAACCGACACACACCCTCGCGTTCCCGTGTGCGCGCACGTTCCGTTTCACCTGTCTGTTTTACCGCGTTTCCGTCCTGGTGTATCCATAAAACGAACCCTAGCTCGCTCCCATGGGGTCGTGTTAATGCCCGCCGAGAGGATGAGGAATGCCTATGCGTGTACCGTACCGTCCGCTTTCGTGTCTATGGTGCGCGCTCGCGCGTGTATACACGTACCCTATAGGGGGTAGTTCGCATACCTCAAGCGGTGGCTTTCCTTCCCACGTTTTCAGGGGTGAAAATGTGCCCCCGGCGAACAGGAAGGGTAGGTAATTGTTTTGCTCTAGCTATTTCTGTCCTCGTTCACCGTCCTCCTCCCTCTTACGAACAGCCTTTCCGATTGGACGAGAAACAGGCTGGCATCGAGTCGTTTCCCTTAACGGGCGTTTTATTTTCTCTTCAATCTCATGATCTTTTGATTTTCTCTTTCGCGGTTTCGATAAGGATCTACACGTTGGATGGATTCTTGTCAGGGAAGAATGCTTTTGGATGGCAAGTGCTCTTTTGAGGTGAATCTCGTCGTTTTTCTCCTCCTCTCTTTACAACATTGCTGATTTTCAACCGAGAGGCTTGAATTTCAATCGAATTGAGAGATTGCCACTTCAAGTTTGCTCTGTTTGTAGAGTATCTCTCAATTTTGTCGTTACTTCGATCCTTTACATCGAGTCACACTCGTGACCTCGATTACACGAGCCTCCTTTCCACTTAGCGCATTATCGAAATGAGAAATCTCGAGTTTACACAGGGCGTGTCAGGCACAATGTTACAAACACCTGTTTCTAATCTATAGACTAATAATTACTTTCGGAGGTAATGGAAATAGGTCGAAGTTTGTCAAAGGACGCTTTCCCAATTTTCCAGCGATTCCAGGGTTGAATCGCGTTTCGGCGAAGTAGGTCGTTCGAAAAGGGGTTGAAAATCGGTCGCTCTCGATCTTTCATCGTTCCCATAGATGCTCCTTGGCTGGGAAGCTAACAAGGACCGATGCATCACGAACTCCGCTCTCGATGAGCCTCACGACCTTCCATTTGACACCGGGGGGTCAGCTTGTTCGACGTTACACGACCGGCATACGGTATTCGACGTACGTCCTGGTCGAAAGATCCTCAACGGGTTTCGTTATGTATGACGGGCCAACGAGAAGGTAGATCGAAAAGGATGTCGGGTTCAAGGCGTGTGCCGTGGCTCGGCGCTACCCTAAAGCCTCTAAAATTGCAGCGTCACAGTCGCGATATTTATCATAATTCACGGTAGTCGACATACTTTTCTCTGCTGGATGGTGAAACGAGAATTTCAGCGACCCTTTTCGCTGTCTACCCGTGTTCCACCCTGTCCCCTTCTTCCTTTTCCACGTTTCCTTCCTTCCTTCCTTCCTTCCTTCCTTCCTTCCTTCCTCGCTATCTTTCCTGGCTGCTCGACTGGCCGCCTCTATCTCGCCTGATCCGACCAACCTCTTCGTGGCTGCCTGCGCGGAATAAAGAATAAAGCTGCGAGGACCCGTGGCTGATCGCTATCTATCGTGAAAGAGCGCATCTTGGTCGTTGCGGTGGCGGTGGTCGTGATTCCGCGTGCACCGATGTATACTGGGTGTATTACGATTCCACGATGTTGCCTGGACGGCTCGTTTCTGTCCCGACATTGTTTCGAACGATGCTTCAGCTTCCTCGTTCAGTTTGACGAGCTCGCGTTGAGTCGAGTATCTTGTTCTTTATTGCTCGCGGAAAGTACCACGGTAATTAGGGTGTGGTAGTTCCAGATGGACTTATCTGAGTTTCCGTTTATATTATACCGACGATGAGTCTAATTTTCATGTATTGTAGAATCATTGATATAATCGATCCATTAATCAAGAATTTCAACTTATTTTACTTAGAATTGAAATTCCATGTAAAATAGAGAAACAAATGGAATTTTATTCCGCAAGTCACTTTCCGCTTTCGGTATTCAATGTTTGCACCGAACAATGTCATAGCGGCGGGGTTGGCTGTAATCTCGTTTCAAAAACGACCAGCGAACTTGAGCCTGCACGCGCGACGTTTTAACGCTCGATAAGCGGGTGTAATTGATTAACAACGAAACGGAAACGTGTGCATTTCCTGGCCATTCGCGAGTGCTCGGAGAGCGTCGCGTTGTTGTACTAGCAACGAATTAACACGACGTCCCGCTAATGCACCGGCATCGTTATCGCCGGTGAATCGAGATTTCGAAGCACCGCCAAGCACGACGAGGCTGGTGATCGATCGCGGTTTAAGTGCAACGAACAAATTTTCTTCTTTGTCCGCTGAATCATGCGTCGATAGATACACCTTGTATATACGCGACCCTCGACATCGAGAAATTTCTCTGCTGATGTAGCACCCTTCGCATCCCCCTCGTCATATACACGTGCATTTTCTCCACCCGCCACGAGTACCGAAGATAGGCCCGATCTTCATCCTTTATCCTCGGATAGCAGCTTGCATTATTTCCGCGTCGAACCGCGGCAACAGCTTTTCTGAGTAACGACGAGTGAATTTCATGCGGGTCTATCGATGACGATACTTTGCCTCCTGAGAGACACCTGCTGGAAATTAATTCTGAATTTCCGTTAGAATCTTCCTGCAGAAGAAAATAGGAATACTATTTTATACAATAAGCATTCCGGTAGAGAATGATAATTTCTTAGAAACAGTAGAAGATATAAAATCAAAGAGCGTCTGTTGATTAATTAAATTCCTAGTGTACAAAAACGGGCTTTTGTTTAAGCAACGTATTACGAGTCCAGCTCGTTATTTCGATCGAACGGGTTTCAGAGAAGGGAAGCAAGAGACTATCGGAATGATTTTCAAAGGAAACTCGGTCGCCAGAACGCTAGAACGAGTCTCCATCTTGCAAGCACCATTCATCTGCCGCTTCCATTGCGATGCTCTTCCTTACGTATTCTCGTTAACTTTCTTTTCATCAATTTCTTGTACGGTTTCCGCCGGGTCGTCCATGGAACAGCATCCCCCCGGCACGATTGAACATGAAATATACATGGAAAGACGTTGCGAGTCGCGCGAGCCATTCCCATTAATCACGCGGATGGATTCCGTGGAATTAAAAAGTGACTAGGCTGCGGCTGTTAACCGACGTGAACGTGGAAAGGCGTAAATAATAGATTGGAAGCGTGGAACAACGCTGGCTTTCCGCAGTATTTCATTCGAACGCCGTGTTTCATGGCCGCGGACGATGCTGTTCACGGGACACCATGGCTGTTTTCACCCATTACCGGGACCCGCGGTTACACGCTCGCTCGGTCAATTTCCAGAACTGTTATCCCTGAAACGATAACCGGCCGCCTGGTTATCTCGACGACAATGACGGTTCAAGATGCCATCGGTAGGAATGGATCCCTGGAACGCGAAACGTAAACCATGGCGAAGGATGATCCGTATATGCTTGCTGGTCGAGGACTGATTGCGAGCGTATGAAATGGCTCGAGCATTCGAATATCATTGGAAGCAAGGAGAGGTTGAGATAAAATACCTCTATTTTATAAAAAATTTCTATTCTATAGAGATTGGTACATAATTTTATTTGAAAAGTTAGGGAGATTAGTTTTCTGATTCAAGTTTATTGTCAACTGCTTTAAAGAAACTGCTATCTGTTTTCTCTTTATTAGAAATGTCTCAATGAAATTCGTAATTGACACCCCGATACTTTGATTCAATTGGCAATCGTTGACCGACCGAGGCTGTTCTTCCACTTTTCCTCTCGGCTCAGACAGACGAGCCGGGTTATCCAAGCGTTCGGTTATCAGGATAACGTAACCGCTTTATCAAACTGTTCATCTTATCGAGGACACGCTGTTTCGCTCGCTCGCGCATTTGTACAAACGATCCTAAAGCCAGGTCGAATCGAACGGACGGCTCGAGTTCCTCGAACTCGATTTATCCGTCCCTGTACACGCGTACAGTCGTACTCTGTCCGCCTTGTCAAGATTAGATACGTCTTTGCTCGCTCCACGGGAAATTATCGCGTTACATCGAACGAACGATCGATCTTCGTCCAGGAAGTTTCTTTTTGCACCTCGATACTGGACGATCTCGTTTCACGAAGAGATTCGAACGAGTCCTAACCCCGAAGACGAGCGACAAAAAACAGCCGCGGATCATTTTCCGTGACCATTATAGATTTGCCATTAGGACGTTACTTAACAAAAGTCCTTTTTCGGGGAAGAAAAGCTGACTCTGACTCTTGCTCCTTTTTTTCCCCCCTCGATCCTTTATCCCCGTTCAGGAACACCGGGAGAATAGATTTTCTTCGCGTTTCTGCACCGTGTGATTAATGTTGAGCCGAAATGATAAGGCGACGTCGTGTCAACATTGACTCGCGATGACACCGAGCTCTCGGACATTGTCGCATGCATTGCCAGCCGTGTATCGGATTGACGCGATAAGGGTGGAAGGTTTGACGACCTTTGGGATCAATGGAATCTCCCTCTGCTTAACCTTTCCATGCTCGAAACCTTGGATATTCGCGACACCTCGTGATCCTTTCACAGGCGAATTAAAACGTGTTTCGCATGCCTCGGGTTGTAAATTAATTTTGTTCATTTGAACGATATCATTGTCGTCTTCTTTGATATGATAATATGAACCTTGACCGTTGAATTTTCACGTGGCTTTATTGGCTCCTATTGCCCTCGTTCGGTCAATTGACATACTTACGTGTCCGAACGATCGTGGCGCATTCTTAATCTATTAAGAAGGAACTTTAAGATCGTAAATTTTACGGACGGCTGGGATTTTATTTTGAAACGTTCCTCCTGGAATAGGGTTGTTTTTAGAGGAAAAGGTACCTTCAGGTTTTATCAATTGCAATCGTTTAGTAAGACACGTGGTTCGCATCGAAACGGTCGGTCTCACTTTGATCCAGGAAGCGACAGCTTCGCTCTCGATATCAGAAGTTCCGGTTAACGGAAATTCGCGTCCGAACAGTGTCCGAGTGAAATCCTCCATCTATCTGGACGGGCAATTGCTGACGTGTCCTGCGGACGTTCGCCTCGAGAGGGGCAAGAAAAGTGTCCCTTTCGCGCGGGTAAAGAAACTGGGATAGCGAAAGATCCGACGAGGGAAACGAGGATTTCGTAGAATAGAAAAGGAGGGGTAGGAGACGGAGTCTAGACCGATTAGCGTTTGGTCGCCGGAACTCGGAGACGGGCTTGGGAAACCGACGGAAGTGGCTGGACTTCCCAGTCTACGGCGACGAGATGGAAAGAGGGCTGGAAAGACAAATAGAATTCGGAAGGAGTTTTTGCCGCCCGGCGAGATTTAATAGTCCGTGGACCCGGCCAGTCCTTTTGCTTCGCCCCTTTTGCTTTCGACCTCGCAATACTCGAATAGAGTGCATTCCATTGCAGTGGTCGATTGATATTATCGTTATTTGATTGGAGATTCTAGAGAGGTTAAGTCTAACTGGGGATGTTCGATAAGTGGCACACATTTGGGCCAATTGGCGTTACTCGAAAGGGGAGAATTCCAAAATTCCAAAATTTTAAAATTTTAAAGTCGACCTATCTCTGAAAAGAAGTCCTAATTACGTCAATGTTTGAATTGATTGAGAATTTTGTTATATTTCTGACGTGTTTAATTTTCTATCTTTAAAATGTTATCTAAATGTCAGAGGAAACGATACATCATTTTCAACATACGTCAGTTTAATAAAATAATTATTATACAATTCAATGAATATCAATCAATTTTAGCAAATGAAATATATAAGGTCACTGTTCTTTGACCAGAAATCTAATAATTATTTCTGTTCTTTGTTAAATGAACATGTAATCAGAACTAATTTAGATTGACTTAAATTATTACTTATTTGCGCCAGACAATACGTTTTACCAGACGCGATGTGTTATGTCTAAAATAGCAATAGATTTAACTTGCAGCGGCTCGATGCAAATAGATCAATCGATCTTGGTAAATATAGGGTGCAAGCTCTTTTGGTCTGGCAATGCATTACGCCGCATTCCTTGCTTGATTGATACTCATCATTCCTTTGAGTACTTTAGAGAAGCAATCTCTAAACGACTTGGCTAGTAAATTACCACGCCATCTCTAAACGCATTCTTCCGGTTAAAGACGCCATTCCTAAGCGACTCGGTTAGAAAAGATCGAATTATTCTTCGGCAAGTCGATACCAGCATAACTCATTCCGTTCTGATGGAATATTTATGTCAGTGGTGTCTCCTTGATGGCAGAACACGCGTGTTAATTAACATAAGCAGATTTTACGATGTACCGAACCCTTGTATCGTAAATAACCGTGTTTCTAAGCATCGCAATGCGGACTGTTGGATTCTCTTGTGGTTTGAACTGACTACAGTCCATATATCTCCCGGTACTTGCGGTTTTCGAAACGGTTTCATTGCGAATTTACGAAAGGGGGATAAGCACTTTCGAAGCAGGTTATTCGCGTTTTCATAACAGGTGGCTTTTGTTCTGAGAAATCTTTATCCGCTTTCTAAAAGGATCCTATGAAACATTTTTCAGTTTCCTTGAAAATTATTCGAATTCGAGTAGAATTATACTAGTAAAATATTGTATCACACAGTGCTATTGTTTATTTCTGAGCATCCGGTAAATTCTAGCACCCACAATTCACGTGTTGTTTCGAACCAACAAATATTGCTATACTTCCAAATTCAATGCGTTTCCAGCTCAAGAATAGCCTTCCATAAATCCCGCTGTTTTTTTAAATAAATCCCATCCGCAAGAAATATGCTGGTATAAAAAACATTAATCCATTGCGGGGTAGAAAGAGAGAATCGTTTTCATGATTTTTCTCCGTGGCGGGGATTATATTGTCCATGCTGCTGTTTTTATCAGAAACAGTTGATTCATCATCCGTTTGGAAAAAGAATTATTTGCCTTCGGCTTAAAGAGATAATACCCTGTTTCAATTCTGGATGAACCTAATTTCTCAGCCATAACAGAGTCCTCGATCCTGAATCCGTTGCACAAAACCATCGCAATCCTCTTTTCTGCCGAAATCAGGTCATTCCAGGTCAAACGGGGTCATTTTTTGACGAGACAGTAGAAAATTACATAAACGTTTAATTAATTATATTAATACTAATAGGGTAATTAGGCAGGGGCCAGGGTGCGCCTGATCGCTTCACTATTTTAAAATTCTAAGATTCTAAGGTTCTAAAATTCTTAAATTCTATGACACTAAAAGATAAGATACTGAAATTCAAAAATCTAGAAATTCTAATATTTTAAGGTTCTAAGATTTTATGAAGTTAGCCCACCCTAATAATTTGGAGCAGATTTGTCGAAGCAAAAATTTATGGAAAAGACAGGGAAAGATGTGATCAGGAATAACTGAAAAGGGCCATGGTACGCCTTATCGACGGATTAAAAGCGAGTCGTGCACCCTTTTTAAATCGCATCGAGCTTGGCAACAAACGAAACAGCCCCGGTCAAAGCGACACCATCGCGCCGCGAGTATACCTTTTTATAGGTTTTACAGATCTCCCGACATGAAAGTAAGAAGGGAAGACCCTCGGATATTAGGTTTCCCAGTGCGGTTTTCAACCACCCACTCGATCGGTTGATCGGTCGACTTTACCCCGGGGAAATCACACTAGATACGAATTGGACCTCACCCTACGAACGTTGTGCCCGCTCACACCCTCTCTCTTTCGCCTCTCGACGTGCTTAAGAGCAGCTCTATGAGAGAGAAAATGTGAGAGAGAGGAACAGAGCAGGACACGATGGTCCTTGGCGACATCGGAGATGGCGGTGTGTATTAATCGGGAAAGGATCTTCTTTCGTTCGTTCTAGCATTGGACTCCCACGGGGAGCAACGCCATAGACGAGAAAGGATTATGCGGCGAGTAGTATTTTGCACCGTCGTATCGACACTTCGGTGATTGCTTCGAATCGATACCCGGGTCCCGGGAACGATAACGAATTAGGGAACGTGTCGGGGATTTCGGACGATTTTCCTCACGTCTCTCATATGTTTCTTCATCAAAACTTCGTGGACGTAGGATGAGAAAAGTATTAGGTGGTACTTAAACTTCCTGTCTCTATTTTTATGAAACTCTGATGAAGCTTCCATCGAGGACCGTAAAAGATAGTTCTTTTCAAAATAAAGTATAAAATGGGACACATTGCAAATATTTCATCGGCGATGTCTGTTTTAATCGATAATTGGATGGAACGAAAGAAAAATTGAACATTCTTCTTGTTGAAATAAAAACGATCGATCCAATCGCCGTCTTTCCCAATTCCCGCGTTTACCCAAAGTAAGCCGCGTTAATAAATTAAACGCGTATCCCGCGGTTACCGTAGCCAGCCCGATAATTCGAATCGATTAACGTTCGCCGACCATTCAATTAGGTTGAGCGGGGACCGGCTTAAAAACCGGCAAAAATCACGGTGCAATGCGATTACGACGTGAGATAGCGGACCTGTATTACCAGACATTGGGACTGACTCGAATCACTACCGAACAGTTCAAACCAGCCACCTGCGGCTAACTGTCCCTGGTATATATTATCCTATATTAGATTACGAGTCACCTACAGTGGATCTATAAATTTTCTTGCACGATATAGCGCATTGATTGGCCGAAGTACACGCGCATTGCGTGCTCCTGCAAACCGGGGGATGCTGAAGAAATCCGTTTCGCTCCTTTCGACTCTCTCTTCGATCGTTGGCACACGTTTCGCGTTTGTCCCGTGTCGCGTGTTACGAATTATCTCACGCAACTGTCTACCGTTGCTGAAAACACCGACTCCGTTTTCGAGCGGCCTTCTTCCTGGTCCGCGCTTTGGACTATTAATTAACGCTTCGATAATGTGGCGAGGAACGCGGTGAAGATTCCCACGATCATACTCCCTTTTTATTCTCTTTCATTCAATTTTGTGGAGAGTTAGGTTCGCAATTGTTTGCAGATGAATATTGGGGAAATGTTGGGGGTTGTTTGTTATTGTTAACGGTGGTTGCAAATTTATTGGAGATCCTGTTAGCTAGTTCGGTTAGTTAAGTGTTTATTGAAAGTTTGATTCGTTTGGCAGTTAAAGCTACACAGAAATAGGAATTTCTGTTACACACCGGCTAATTGGAATCCTTACGACAGTTTCTTGATTAATCGTTCAGAGACTTAAATTTAAATTTCATAAACTTGCCTGTCTCTGAGTCGCAATCCAATAATCCAGGAGAAGTTTGAACCTGTCCTACCATTTTCACTCTGCACCACGGTGTCGATGCAATTAAATTCGTCATAATGGCGCGAAAGGTGAATTTAAAAATGTCCAGCGAAGCGGAAGCGCAGCTCACGGCAGTGGCTCGTCAATAATAGCCTCGTCCCGCCTCTTCTCGTGCAACGAACAATCATTACGCGTCCATCGAGGACCGGATAACAGTTTCGTCCTCCCTATCGACTTTCGATCATCGCTCATGGTGGTTTCTATACCCTGTCCCTCGGTGTCGACATCGATTTTCGATCGTTCCACCGCGCTACGAACCCCTTCCAGCTTCGCGTTCCGTCTTAAAACGGGCTGGTACCTTAAAAATCCATTTCGCACGGGCCATTAGGCACACATGTTAACCAAACATCCACGTCTTCCAAAGCAAACTGTGTCCCGCGGGCTTTTCCACGAAAAATCCTCGCTGCCGTGTGTCTCGTTTTCGTTCCGGCTAACAGTGGCAAGCAGACGAAACCGTGTTACCGGAAAAGTTTGCGGGAAAATTGGAGGCGTTATGTTTTCTACCGTTACGGTTTGCTGTTTTGATAAGGGGATGCTCTCGATGCGTAAAGCATCACCCTCTTTGCGATCGTACGCCATTGAATTATATCACACGTTTTAACTTGTATTTCTTGTCAAACGAAATCGAGTGATTTTAGAATGTTGTATTTAAAGGAAATCGTTTAATTGCATTTAGTTTCATTCATAAAATTATTCATTCGTTCAAGTTTCGCCCGATAGAAATAAATTGAATATATTCAAATCGAAGTAAGTAAATTTTCCGTTCTACTGTGGAAAATGAAGGAAATTTCGAGTGTTATTAAGAAAACTCGGTACTGGTTGGAATTTCGGTCGTGAAATGCTGGGAAAGTTGGACGGCGAGAAACGAAGCGTTTATTAGTTCCGTTAGCAAAGCAACGAGAATAGAAACGAGTAAAAGAATCGGGACGAAATGTGGAGCAGAGGAACTTCCGTATCTCTCCGCGAACTCTCGCGTGCTTTTCCCTTTGTCTCGTTGAGCATTCGACAAATAATCGGTCTCCCCTCTGGCGCAATATAATGATATACCTCGAAGGAATACTCCCGTATCCAGCTGCCTACATTCGTACGACTCGAATGAAATTGTCTCGCGAAGTGGCTTACAAATATATTACAATAAAGGCGCAATATTCTAGAGTACAGGGCTGCATTGGCCATCTTCGAATTACTTGCTTTTTCTTTTGCTTTTATGCAAAGTGATTTCCATCTTTCCCTTTTCCGATACTGCCTACAGAAAAATACGCCTCTGTGGTCATAGTTATTCTAAAGATGGTGATATTACAGTGCAGTAGTTTTCGAATATTCGCTCACTCATTAATTTCACGTCGACGAAACCGGTACCTTTGTTGAATCGCCGGGCAATTTGCAACGGTGAGCATCGAATTATTTGTCACTAGTAATTAGAGAAATTATACGTTACGACAAATGGTATTCGCGGACGAGATACAGGTATTTGGGGCAACGGCGATATTGGATCGGCCCTCGGTGCCTGCCCTTTCGACGACTCGCGTGTCGAGCGAATAATTGGAAGGGCAAATATTTGACTTCTCCGAGCGATTGATTGACACTTCAGCGTCGCTCGTGTTTCCTCGATAAACACGTGATTCCTTCCCGTCGTGCCACTCCTTTCCCGGCTCCGTACTTTGCTTTACTTTTTTAGATGTCGGCCGGTTTGGAGGGCGCATTAATGCTTTTAAAATTCCTAGCCAAACAATAGCCCGTCGATGTATCCCCTCGTGGAAAAGGCTAGAAGGGACAATATTGACAGAGATACGGGGATGCCGCAACCCCCTGCGACGTCGTGCTTCCAATTCGTCGGCCACCTTGCAGTCGGTGTAAAACGAAAAACGAAGGACATATGCTGTCGAACGAAATTCGCTCGGCAAACATTGAACAGAACTATTAATAGAATTATTAATTGCATAATATTGCAAGCAGAAGCGAGTTCTGAATGTCCGAAGGGTTGAAGCGGAGGATCGATTTTCCTTGTTCACGCTTTACGCGCGACTCGTATCGGAAAGGGTTGAAAGAAAAAGTTTCGAACGTCGACGTCCGTTGCTTTGGCTCAATTAATACGCGCTAACGCGATTAATTAATGCCGAGGCACCGGTGATAAAACGAGTGAAGGCGGTGGGAAGGGAGAGAGGATTCCTCTTGCTCGAACGGCTCTTCGTAGATCTGTCTCTCACGTTGGAACGGTAGTCACCCTTGGCGTCTTAACTTCGACATCAGAGGGCTGTTTCCGGGGCCCGATATTATCTCCAGGAGAGTGCTCGAGAATATTATACGCGCGTAGGGTGCACACACATGCGCCCCCCTTCTATATCGAGGGCCAGCTACTTTAACCGTACTCGAGAGCATGCCGAGAGAGTGTCTACAGAGAGGAGACCCGTCCTACCTAACTATCCTCAGTGTCGACTACTTGCTAATCGAATTATCGATCCCTGTCCCCAGACCGGCTCTCGAAGGGAATATTAGATTTTCGAGGAATTTCAATGCGCGACGCGAGCCATCGCCGCGGGCTTCTTTCGCATTCCGCTTTGTCGCGCTTCCTGTTAACGCGACACCTTCCTCCTTTCAACGATACTCTTAGCTCGTTACTTTGGTAATTTCATTGGAAGAATAATTGAAGGAACTTGGTATCCCTTCTTCTTCTGATCTCTCGTTACTGCTACTTTTACTTGGCAACGATTGAAAATTTCTTCATTGTTGCAAGTTTATTATTTCGTTATTAACCGACTTCGAGAAAGGAAGAAGTTACTCGATTCGATCAGTAGTTTTTCTTTTTTTTTTATTATTATAAATCGCTAGAGTTTTATATCGCAGAGGAATTATTCTTATAATTTTCTTCAGGAAAATGTGTGATTTAAAAATGTCATGTCACGTATCATTTCGCGCAGTGGACGCGACAGACATTCTATTTCCAGGTGTTTCCCAGGTAGTGATAAATCGTAGAAACGTATCTGGGGGCACTTACCAGCTAGCAACATGTATATGAGACATCACGTGCGTCGGTCGGAGGCACGTTTCCTCCCGGCAGACAAGTGGAAAAGAAGGAAAACGGGGGTTGGCGTAAGAAAGAGAAGTATGAGGGATGGTAGAGAAACGTCGGGGGAAAAATTCCAATATGCCTGGCAACTCGGAACGGCTGTGCATGGAATGCGTTCGAGTCCTTGATTGTGCATCGAAAGCATATTTTTCTCGTACTTCCGATATTGCAGCGGCGAGTTCCTCTCTTTGTAACTGGCTGCGCCATTCGAGATCTCCGGTTACTTTCCTCTTTCGTTTCCCCATTTCCTTCGTCGGCCGCATCTGCTTACGATGGAAGATGTATTTTTCGGTGACGCGTGTGCACACGGCCGTGGCTAGGCCGGGGGTGGAAAAAAAAAAAAATTGTCTGCCACGTTGAATCGCGAGCGTTGTATCAAGTCTGCCTATCTAGAACGCATTCAACTTCCACCGATCGGGGAATATACATCATGCGTGCTCGGGAAACACCTATCCAACTGAATTGCGGTCGTATCGCGGCCGAGGCTTGTACCTGACTCGAACAACTTCCGTCGTTCGCGTTCTAAATATCCTCCGGGAGACGTGGCTCCTGTTGAAGCGAACAAAAGTTATAACTCGGTCGAGACTCGTGTCTGTTTTGCCATTAGATCGCGCGTACTGCTAGAAGTTACCCGGTGTGCGATCCTGTCACTAATACCAGTTCCTTCCATGTTGCTGTTGCAGGTGATGCATCGATGTCGCGTCAGGCTTTCGGCTGAATCGGCAGGTAAATCGACCGACCAGTCGTCGTCGTCTATAATGTCGATGTAACGACGATCGTGGGCAGGTGCGAAACGGAAGCTGATCGAGAATAGAACGGCTAGTCTGAACGTGAAGAAGCTCGATCGCAAAGAAACTCGAGGCGTGTACAGGAAGAAGCGAAGCACGCACCAGTGGAGAGTAAAACGAGATCGATGATCAGCGGTTAGAGAGAAGAGAGAAGCAAAAGGAGAACGGTGAAACGCGGAGGAATCGGGTATCGGTAAATGAGTTTAAGCGTACCGAGGTTGCCGGACTCGCATCCCACGCGTCAGATCCACGTACCCAGGCGGGTACGGTAGTTACTAGGGCACAGACCAGCGTCAAGATAAAGTCAGTGAGAGCGGTACCCCAGGATGCGCAGGAACGGGTGGTGCCGTTAGTGGTGTCCAACAGCTCGTCGGAGAGGCGAGTGAAGGGAGAAGGGGGCCACGAACACGGGCCCCAAAAGGGCCTGCTGGATGGTCTAGCTCGCGAGCAGCCATCGTCAGTGGCCGATTCGCGGATCGACTCGGTGGTGAATAAGGGAAACGAGACGATCGAATCGTCGTCTATTAAGGAGGACCTCGGTACCGCGTGCGCTGGTCCAGGTCGAACGGAATCGGATGCTGGACGAGTATCGACTTCCCTCACGGTGGACGAATCGAAAGCCTGCGAAGCTTTGAGGATCGAGTGCGGTGTAGCGTTGAATCGTACGCCGGTGTTGGTCCATCAGTGGCGACACCAGCAAGAAGAGGCGAACGCCGCGTTGGATCTGCAGCTGATAGCGGACGGCAGCTCGGAGGTCCGCTCGAAACGGTCGAGAAAAACGTCGGCCAACGTCGAGGAATCGTTGGAAAGGAGAGGAGGACAGTGTCCGGCGCACAGCAGGCATAGAGTGTCGGCGGCTGGCGTCTCGAGGCATCACGCGGACAGCACGCGAAGGAATTCCAATCGATCGTGTCGGGTTCATGGTCGACGGAGGGACCGGTCGCGAGGTAAAGCCACGGAACGACAGAATCAAGATACCAGAGATTTGACGGTGAACGAGTTCGAGTGTTCGGTTATACGATTGGAACAGGACCCGATCCTCGAACCGGTAAGAATACTGGGCTGCCCGCCCGCCGAAGGACTCGAGATATCCTCGTTCCTCGAGCCAGCGCCCAGCTACGGTTATCCGGGCATCAACGTATCTCGTATAGGAAACGGTGAGGCAGCCTGCTTCAGCCTGTACGATCCTAACAATATTCTACCGAAGAGCCGCGCCGGGAGCATCGCCAAAATCCTCGAGGGACCTAATCGCGCGGTGAAGGACATTAACCGGAAGGTGTTGGCGATGGCGCGTGCCATGACGCCCGCTTGGTCCCTACGTTTACTCGGCGTCAGCTGCGGTTCCGTCGTCTGCGCCTGGGGACTATTGCTGATACTGTCCGTGCTGGGCGGTGGCGCCTCTCATGGTACCGCCCTCAGTGGATTCGGTCTCGGAAGTTTGTCAGGAACTATAGAGGACATGAACAGTGTTAGATGCCCATGGTTGTGCACGTGTACCGGACAGGAGGTCGACTGCTCTCATCGGGGACTTTTGCAGATTCCTGGAGACCTGGCCAGCATGCTCCTCGCCGAAAAACTGTGAGTCCATTTTTTAATCATTTTTTTCCTCTACTTTTATTTGCATTTAACCCTTTGAGGACGGAGCATTCTTAAGTTTGCACAGAGTATTATTAATTTAATTTAATTATAAATTACTATGACAATTATGTTCGGACACGCATATGCGTCGATCGTCCGCAAAGGGTTAAATATATCATTTACGAGAGATTTCATAAAACAAGTCGATGAAAGCCAGCGTACGTATAAAAGCGTCGTTCGTAGGCTAGAAAAGTCGATAGAAACAGAATGCGTGGACATCGAATCAATAATCGAGCCGCAGGACGATCGCGTTTATTGTTTCTCTCGTTTCCCACGACGACAGCCGCTTGTTTTTGCAAGCTGGATGAAACGCGCGTAACCAAACGTTGGCGAAGGCATCGGGCAAGCTCTGCTCCGTTCGTTTCGAGCGAATCGAGGCAAGAAGCGTTAATTTAAACGGAATTGCTCCCGGTCGAACGTCGATGCGTGGAAAGAGAATTGAACGACGGTCGTTAAGCGCGCCGCGTATTTCCTCGCGGTGGATTTCCAGCCGGCATGAACGTCGGTTTAATAGTTTTGCATTTCCTCGTGACGATGGTGGCCTGAAGAGCGATAAAAACGCAACGGGCCGCAGTAAACCGCGTTACAACACGGTCGCTGGAATAAAACGTCAGGAATATCCGTGTTCTCGAAGCTTGGAAGCGCGGTTCACGTTTTATCGATGATACCGCGATGGACAACGTTCTCCCTAGTGTCCATAATTCGCGAATACAAGCATTTTGTACACCGCCCGACGTCGAAGAATTATTAAACACGGAGCTAGGGGATCGTTTCTCTGCGATATAGACAAGTTTTCACGGCTATCGGACGCGGTTGGTTAATAGCGCCGATATTTTCGAAAATTAGTTAATAAATTATACCTTAAGTCTGCTAAGTTTCTCATAAATTCTCATAAATTCTCATAAATTAAAAAACTTTGCTTTACTATTTTCGAGATACTCGAATTTTTTACAATTATTTTTCATTTTCTTCCACTTTCTCCTTCGACACGGTCGCGAGACAGTTCCAGAAAGATAAACTTTCCGGTTGGTGCATCCGAACCGACGATCTTGTTAATGAAGCAGACTTGTTGGTACACTCGGTGTCGTTGGTTAGGAGCAAAACGATTTATCAGACGGACGGAGTCTGGTGGCGATTTCTTGTTTTCTTTCGCGGCGATCGCGATGGAACCGCTGTAACAGGGGCCCATTAATGACGATCGATTAGCATACGATTAATATGCCGTCGACGAGCGAAGGGATACCGCGAATAATTAAATCCTCGAAATACATTATTGCCGACGCGATGGCACGAAAGTCTCATCGCGAAAGAAACGCGAAAACCTCGACGCTCGGCATACATAATTTCCGTTCTTTTTTCTTCTTCTACTACCTTTATCTCCTCGCACGGCGGCTCCTCGATGTTTTGCCGTGGGATCGAATACAGGATCGCATCAATTTTTAATTTCATTTCAAACGGAAGACGAGTAGGAAGAATGCTCCCGGTTGAGTAAATAATGATAGGGAAGATATCGGAGATGACTCTGCCGGTTATGAATTTCGAAGGAAGGAAACTGTCTTACGAAAGTCAATATTGGATAGCAAATTGATCGGAAAAATCAATTTGGCGTTTGATAAAATTGAATAATCAAACAGTGTCGGCTGGTATCGACGGGCTGATATATTACAATAAAATGAATCAATTGAAATTTCATTTAATCTATTCTCTTAATTAAAATTAAATATCTTAAGTTTCGTGTTGCTACTTTTGTATAGTAAAAGATTCAATCTTACAAGGGTCATAAAATAGGAACCTCGAAACCTTTCTTCACCCCATTCGAATGTCTAACGAAAAATATTTTCCTATCTCCGTTGAGAATCACTGTTTCTACCTGTGTCGGTCGTAGCTACCCGATGTCAAGATAATTACGGAGCGGGCCAGATTTCCCAGTCCGTAACCCCGTCTAAATCTGCGGTCCATGGACAGCTAAACGGTCTCGCGTTATACGCGAACGTAGATGCATCGATTTACCAGTGACACGGGTCATCAGAGTTTCCAGCGAGTCTCCAGGGGTTGCTCGAACTCGGCTGCAATGTTCTTCCGTGTCTGATTGCTCCCTCGTTGCCAGCTCGTTTTAATCGAGTGATGGAGTTCTCGAGATGATCGCAACTCGATGTATAATTCCGATTTTTCCTCATTAATCAACCTAGGCCGGTGTTCATTTACCGAGCTGGTTTATGGAGTAATTAATCATGAATTTGTCGTTTCCAATCAAGATCAACAGTAATTATATTTCTGTCCAAAGATCTTTCATTAATTTCTATTACACACGGCGTCGCAAATATGTGTCGTTCGTCAAATTAATCCGCAAATAGGTTAATTAGAATATCGATCAAAAGATTCTATTTCAGTCTTCTTTCATACTAATCACAGTTATCCAAAGATTCACAAGTGGCAGCTTCGATCACGGAAACGCCAAAGCGTCGAATAAACAATAGATAAAGGGAGGCGAGGATAGACTATCTGTTTTTCCACGAGCATCGCGTGACCCCGATAAAAGCAACCCCTTTCGCGAAGCGGCTGACAGTAGCAACGCCGGAAGGGTGCTTATGATTTTTCGATTAGACTGTGCAAACATCACGCGACAGGGAAAACAATCGTAACCGTGGGGCTAAGTGTTCGAGGAATAGTTTGAACGTCTGCTACGCGGCTCAAAACGATAACTAAATTCACAATCGATCTTGCGTAAATTGACCACGCGTGAATTGGAACCTTCGACGAATCTCGAGCCAGTACGTTAACTCAATTTCTTCCTGACCCTCAAAAAGTTAGCAAAGAAACGTCAACTCTCTATTGGGTAGCTCGGTGTCGCTTCGTTGGGCCGAAATTGTTGAAGAGCTCCTTCGAGATTCTTCTCCGTTAGGGCTTAATAAAATTCATCAGCCGATAAGCGAGCTAATGATCCAAATTAATCCGATTTGGCGTGGTTCAAAGAGGCGAAGCGAGTCGAGTCCTCGTCCGACGTCGCTCGATTATCCCCTGGAACGAAGGTTCGGAAGAGGAGAACAGGCTTTGTTCGCGATTTCGCATCGTTCTTTACATCGCCCCACACTCTGCTCCTCTACCGGGATTGTAATTAAATTTTTTCGTCGCGATGTCCCGTGCTCGCCGACGCGTGAAATCGAGGGACACGCGCGGTCCCATTCGGATTCCTCGAGTGCAACGCGGTGGCCCGCATAGTTGCTCGCGCGGCGTGAAACTGCGCGTGTCGACGGTGAAACCGGCCGAGACAAAACCCACACGACTGCAATTTCGAAATTTTGATGCGCCTCCGTAACTGTCGCCAGTTTCCACTTACGTGTCCTGACAAATTAGAAAGGACGATAGACGAGTTGAGGGAATTTCAATTCATTTTTCTTCCAAAATTAAGCCCGGAACGAATGGAAATTATTTTTACATTTTCCTGCCATCTTCCTCCGGCATATGAAATCGATAACTGTTCGCGGTAAATTTTTTATGGTCTGGAAAAATTTGTCTGGGTTAGCTGGAAGCAACCGCTGGACAATTTTCATCGACGCAGTTATTTCCCTTAGACATGCAGAACGCTTGTGAAGGTAGGATGCGTTCCGTTGCCGCAGAACGTGGAAACGGTCGGCTAACCGCAAATATTTTACGTCGCCTTCGAGCGAGTCTCGCTTCGTTTAGGTCGCGAGGCCGGTGTCCTGAACCTGGCACGCTTCCCTGGGAACCTGCAGGATTCGAATTCCGTGCACGCGCCGTTCTTCCAACTCGCTAAGGATACGTCTAATCGCGTTGCACGTCCGTGTCTCCTCATCTTCGATTTTCCGTCGAGAGATTTCATCGGTTTTCTTTGCTAAACGTAGAATTTCCTTCGTTTCGCTAATCGATTTCAATTACAATACCCTTGATCCTTGGAAATTTTTATTCAAAGTCAATAAAGAACCGCTGCTTTTTTACGCAGTTGAAATTGACGGAATCAGTGGAGGCAATTGATATTTTTTATCGGACGCTGCCAACATATCTACCTGTGTAAATATTGTATTAGTCACCAGACATCGTGTACACAAAAAATTCAATAAAGGGCAGTCGCGTCCGAGATACGTGGACGGACTGCGTAGGATGACTTTTACATTTTGCAAAATCCCGTCTTCGATTGGGTGGTTAGCAGGAAATTTTCACACACGTGTGTTTACTCGAGTAATTTGAAATTAATAAGAAATTTCATGATGTCATTAGAAACTTGGAATGTGTACGTTCATTTATATACACTTTATCAATTACATTGGTTGTGTGTTATTAAATCAGCTGAACATAATTATTCTATGCATTTAAATGAGCCTCGCGCGATCAAACACGTAAGTCATCGTACCTAATGAATACTAATTAAATTTAAAAAACCAATGGTTACTTGAACAGGATCGCGGTAGGTGCATAATCAGTCGGCTATCTCATCGATGCAAATTAATTGATAACGATCGTGTTCGTTGTAGCCGAAATTGCTTACAATGCATCAAGATCGAACGATAAAATTCACTTGTTCGACTGCATCGTCATTTTTTCCCTACTAATTTCGTCAGATCCGTCCGAGGAGGTACGGTTGAAATGTTTTCAACCATGGCCCGCTATCACTGAATCTTCGCCTGTCACGGTGTCTCAACGCTGTAATTAATCCACCGATCTGTAATTAAGTCGATGATAAACGTAGTGTCCGAACAGAGGTATGATTAGCATTATTATTTATAATAACACGGCGAGCTGTCGTGCGTAACGCGCCTCTGAATGTACGCAACCGAGCTGGAACAATTAATCACCACTCAAACAACAATTACGCTCGATTATAGAGCCATGGACTGATCGAGATGTATCGTAATTAGCGGCGTGTGCTAGAGAAACCGAGGTTTCCAGAGCACAGAACTTAGAATCAATTATTCTTCATTGTTATTTCAATTGTTTCACTCGGATACAAAATTTTCCTCGCTGTTGCATAAAAATTTCTGGAACGTCTAGAAAATAAACGCGGTCGTATTTATAACGCGACGGTTTTTATTTTCTGCCGCATTGGGTGCGAAAGAGGAGTGTTTAGAAAGATGCGGGAGATATCGAGAGACTGTTCGGCACGTGAGAATCTGTTTCGTGTGCTCGAATGGATTTTAGAAACGCGTGTGGAGTTCTAGGCATCTGCTGGAGAGCAGTGAAATACTAGATCGAGTTGTGTGAATAGAGTTATATATAGAAAGAAAAAAAAATATTCTAAAATTGAAATAGGTGATTTATTCGAAACTTCGTGTACCGATTCACCCTTAATTAAATTTCGTGTTCTATTTTTGTATCATCCCCATATTTCCTTAAGTTCTTTAATCATCTTCCATTGATTCGCCCCGAGGAGAATCGACGCGTGTTTTTCGCGAAAGAAGCCTCGTACAGCAACCGAGGGGTGTGTGTTCCGATCGCAACACCCTCCGCCACCCCGTTCCTTCGGTTTTCTTTTATTGTTGTCTGTTTGGAGCATACCTACGAGTGCACTTTCATCGAGAGACCGGCGAAACTTCCATTAGACGGTTGCGGAGCTTCCATCGGAATTCAGGAAAGGGTGTCGATACGTCTGGCCGGCACGATTTTCTACCTGAGGTCTGCCGCGCTCCATTCTGATGCTGAAATTAATGGTTTTTTCCTCGACGTGAGAGTGCGCGGGTCAAACAAAGAATTATCGTGACCAGGCTGAAGGGGTTGGGGATGCGGTAGCAATGGTCGAGCCGCATTTTTTCACGTTACCGGATTTTAAAGTCCTCGAATTTCTCTTGGATATAGTTCGGTCCGCGTGCTACCTCGCTGAAAAATGATCGTCGGTCCACGTTTCCTTTTTTTTTTATTTTTTTTTATTTCCACGATCCGATCGATCGTGTCCACCGTGTACCCTCCATTATCTTCTGATATTTGATTGCTACCCCTTTTGGCCTCAGTCGTTCCGATATTTTAGAACATTTACCTTCTGCGACACGATGCACTTTAAAATATTTATATCAGTATCGATAAAATGATTCAACTTGTGACAACTGAAAGGAGTAACATTCTTTGAAGTTACTTTACCTCCGCATTCCTCTATTCCAACGGTGTGAAAAGTTCTATAGAATCCAGCTGACTAGGGATATTGATCTTGGAAATAGGAAGAGAAGAGTTCGATGTTGACTATTACAGAGAACTGATGTCCCTTTGTTATCTATTAAATATAAATTAAAAATCAGTGTTCAAGCAAGTCTTTCAGTTGAAGAATGAAAATCACGTTCTCGTGTACGTTCTTTGCAGCATAAATATTCATAATCAGCTAAGAAATGATTCATTGGCGAAGAGTTAATGGGTTTAGAGGCAACAGCGTGACAAGCAACCGGTCAAACAAAGAAACAGCTTTCGAAAAGCTTGGCTGCGTTTCTTCACGTTCAGTCCACCATCCCTCGACCTTCCTTTTTCGGAATTCCGGTATAATGAACTCCTGCTGTGCAGCCAGGCTACTCTTTTCACAGTCCTGGAATCGTTCAGGCTGCCCATGGCGGTGTACAACGCGTACACCTTTGCCATGGCAGTTTTAGCAATTAATTGGTGACAGCAGGTAGCCATGGACGCGTGGCACGTGACCGTGCATCGAGCCGCGATATTTTCAAACTTTTCGGGGATACCTATTTTATTATTCCGAACCGTTTCCACGGCACCCTTTATGTGCGAGCACGTTTTAAAATTCCGCTTGATCGCCGGTGGTCCCCTTTTTATCTGCTCATTTCGCGGACGCTCGCGTTTCTCATTCGCGATACCATACGTGAGCATATTAGATCGATGCTAATAATAAATGAAAGAGAGAACTTTTGATGTTTGCTCGCTCCTTTTTTGATGCCGATCTTTTATTTTTCATATTTCGTGTACAAAAATTCGTTCGTCATGGATCATTTTTAGCATCCTTGGGAACAATCAATTTGTCAGCTGGATAATGATAGAAATGGTCGAAATTGAACGCGACAGAGAGGCAATTGAGCGGAAACATTTTCCAAGGGAATACTTCGGTTGTCGTTAACGTTCAGCCGGCTTAACCCCAGCCGATAATCTCGTAAAATGTGCCGCTCTAACTGTCCCGCCACCCTTCAACAGGTCTCAGGACCAATTGAAAATCCGAAATCTGACGATCCCCGAAACGGGTTCCGCGCGCTACCTTCGTGTGCAACGCGGCTTGGAAATCTCCATGGGCGCATAATCCTCTGACAATGGCCCCTCTAAACGGAGATTTGTCCGCTGACAGAGGCGCCCTTATGCTCACGGATCGACGTCCTTTGACTAAATCGACCGTGTGCCGACACTGGTGAGCCCTAATTCTGATTTATCGCCGATTTCACGTAAACTGAGGAGGAAACTTCTTCGTCGTTCCGGCCAGCACTTTGAAAGGATGAGTATTCTTCAGCGGTCCATTACGTCCGCTCGTCATCTTTCTCGATGAAACAACCAAACACCCCATCTGGGGATCGTTTCATTTTTAATAAATCTCTTCGCTATAAATTTTCATCTCTTCTAAAAACTTTTCCACAGAATTATGTTTTTAAAAATGAATCGATGCAGCGGAAGCAAACGGTTCTCCGCAACCGTATGGCGGGTTAAAAAAATTCCAATCCCATCGATGTTTTTCAAAGTCCTCGAAAAAAAAGAACAACTCTCAGCACGGTACAATGAAACTGTGCAAAGGTACCCGGGGTAAAAAGAGAAGAGTCGACGAGTTAAACCATGCGGCTCGAGGTGAACTGCAGCATGCATCAGGCTGCGACGCGCATCGCCAACGACATCGTTCGCGAGCAGAAATAAATCCGCTCGTGGCCGCTTTGATCGTAACTTTCGCGCTCGTAGCCGGTGTACCGTGTATACATATGCCGTTGCCGTTCCTCCGCAAGGAATATCCGGGAATCTCGGGGCGCGAGGACCGAGCCGAGGCAACAGGAACGTAAATAACGGGAAAGAGGGCCGTGGATGCTGGTAGGATGATGTAGAACATCGCGGTTTTCACCGCGGAACGCCCCTGGACTTTCGGATCGTGTCCTACGCCGCAGGGGGCGAGACTCGACGCCCATGAATCAGCCGGTGCATGCAAATGAAAAGGCGAAGCGGGGGTGGACGAGACTTTCAAAAGATCGTAAGTGTCGGTCCAAGGGTTGGTCGCGTTCAAAGGAGAGAGAGAGAGAGGGAGAAAGGGGAAGAGAATTTTCATGAGGAACAGAGCGAGAATTCTTTTTTCTTGCGGGACGTAAGTGCGGCGAAAATGTTGCGGTTCCTTCGGTGGCCGAAATTTATGGCGACGTCGAGTTACAAGACCCGCCATGGGCAACATGAACTTGCACAAAGCCGAACGGCTTTTTGCCTCTACCACCGTCTAGCCGTCGAGTAAAACGGGATCTCTATTAGCGAAGGAATCGAGTATTATATTCTGCTCGAGTATCGCTCGTTGATTAGCTTGTTTTGTGTCCGATCCAAGAGGTAAAGGGTTAAGCACTTGTGCGTATGAGTTATTGCTCGATATGCTTAACCCTTTCGCTATAATATTCGATCAAAAAGTGCTCGTATAATATCGGGCAGACGTTTATGCGCAATAAAATGCTTCTGATTTACCATATGCTCAAAGTTATTGCAGTATAAATTCTAGTTTATTAAGTTTACGATGTTTTGTTTCGCAGTCTCCCTTTGTTTATCTTTTTCTTATGAAAGGGGCGGCTAACCACTCTTAGAATGTTTATTTTAAAATTAATAATATCTACTCTTAAATAAAATTCAGAAACGGAACGTATTCAATCGCTTTCAAAGCGAGTTCAGCTTCTGTATGAATGCAGCAGGGTATCGTAACGAACGACGACAGCGAAACGCGTCTTCGAGTTCGCATTGAGAAGGGTCGCGTGCAAAGACGAAGAAGGGTGAATCGCGTGGGCAGACATTTCCATACATTTTCCTCGCGGTTACCCTATTGTACAGGCGTGATACATCTTCCTCCTTCCTTTAAATTATTTTTTTCCATCCGAATCCGACACCATTAACATTTATATTGCCCCGCTTTCCGCTCGCTCCGGTCGCGCTCTATATTTTTCGGACAATACAGACCGCCTGCGGCGAACCGCGCGATATTCCACGCTCGAAAGGCTCCGGAGAAGGTTTTATTATTCGCGCGAATCGTCCGCAACACCTGGGGGTCACCGTGTGAATTCGATCAGCACGCCGCGAGACGAAATTTCCAGATCAATCGAGCGGGCATCGTTGACCCCTGAACGAGCCTCGATTACGCGACAACTTTATTCGAACGACAGCCTCCCCTTTGTAACGCGACGAAAATAGTTCCCTTTATCCGTTAATGCGGACCATGTTCTGCCCGTGCTTCGTAGGCTGAACAGCTTTTTTACTTGTCCCTTTGAGGGATGGTTCTTCTCGAAGGGCCTATTCCTTAGGGTGGGAAATATTATATTTCAAGTATTTTCCGATGATTCGAAAGTTATTTTTCGCGAGATCGCGTAGGTGCTAGTTGACAGAGGGGAAAGAATTTCCAACTCCCCGTGAAAGTCTCAGTCGAAAGTCTTAAAAACTATATAACGTTCGTCCCGAAGTTTCGCGCCGAGAAATACTTCCGCAGAGGAGCGTAGAACTCGCGCGTCGCGAATGTATCACGACATCCGTCTGCAAAGAGTTAATCCACCCCGAGGGAGAGGATAAGCGAGAAATCGTCGTCCCGAAGCCTCTGAAAGCGGTCGAAGGAAAAAGTGGATCCGGTGCTTCGGCGTTTCGTCGTTCAACGATCAGGATTACTTTTTTTTTTTTTACCAAACCGACTAATCTGGTCGGCGATGATGCGCGGGTGTTAACGCGAATGAGATTTATGCTGGCAGCCGCGGAAAGGAAAATAAGGGCACTCGTGACGACGAGATATTAGAGGATCGAAGAGAGGATGACAGGCAGGACAAGCGCAGGACGGAAGAGGGAGGCGCAGAACGAAAAGGGAAGTGGGTCGGCCAAAAGACGAGCAAACAAAACACATAACCTACGTATATCTTTGGCGTCTGTCAAAACACACGACGTGGCCCTCCAAACGGAGCTTACTCCTTCTCTTCCCTTTCTTCCTCCCGGTGTTATTTTTCTTTTCGCACATTTCGGACAGCTTGATGAGATGACTAAGATTCGAGCTGCTTTTATAGATACACCATCGCCTCTTCTGTTTTGATTTATGAGATCAAGGGAATGTTGAGTAAACTCGATTTCCGAGTAAAGATACTATTACTAGTTTCAATTGAATCCTTTGAAAGGAAGGAAACATTTCTTCAAAATGTAAAATTTCTAATTAGTGTAGTTGGAATTAGTCGCGCTCTATCGGGTTACTTCTTGCGAAAGCTTCCTCGGGAAGAAACCCAGTCACCGTTCGATTTAGGTTCGATTGAACGAGGAGAAAAACGAGCCCCACGATCGTCATTATCAATTCAACGTGCATTACCATAATTACACCGCGATCCAATAGGCCACCGTCGTCCGGTTATCGAGCTTTTTCTCCGATGCTACCTTGAAGACTCTATTCGGAAGGTTCTTTGATCGAGCCGCTACGAGGTCATCGATTAATTAGCCGACTGGTATATATCATCTTCTTGGTCGAGCAAGGGCCAGCGAAAAAAAAATGGATTAATCTCTTAGCCAGGCGAAATCGAGCCGTTCCGTTGGACTTTCGAAATGCCCAGGCTAAGATAGACGCGAGAAGAAAGATTGAGGAACTTGGAAGGAATTTGCTGGTGAGCCTGGATTAAGTTATGAGGGTTCTTCCTTCGAGTCACCCTCGCTCTTTTCTCCGCGTCGACCTCGAGCTGATACGCTGGCTCGGATTCGGCTTCTTTCCCAACCTCAATCGACGCTGGTTTTGTCGTTATTGTTTCCCTCGTAGCGGAAAAGACGGGGTTCAGGAGTAATGGGGAGCGAGACAAAAAAAGAGAGGGAACCTAGGAAGCCGGAGCTGGTCGAAACAATTAGGAGATCGGCTTTATGGACTGGCATAGAAGTAAGCAAATATCGGGACGAAGGGGTGCGTTGTACTTAACGCGGGGATGAAAAGAAACTGCTCTGGCTTTAATGCAACGACTCGAGAGGTGTTTTTTTGCCGAAGAAACGGGGTTGGGAGTTGCGGACTTAATTGTAGCTCAGTGGAGAATACACTTTGGGGTGGATACAGTTGATGGAAGGATACAGATAAATATGGAAACTTGAGATTGTATGAAAGTGCAACGATAGTACCGGATCGTGAGTGCATTGATATGGAAATTTAAATTATACGATTGTCTGATTAAAATGATACAATCACGATAGAATCATCCGTCACGTAATTACAGATTTCATTTTCTTTTTTAATAGTACTGAATAATGGAACGTTGCTTAACCATTTTGTCCACAAACTGTAAGACAGAATTATACAATGGGTGGGGAAGATCAAGGTGGCGCAATGAATCATAAAGAGACTGTATTGTTGCCTCTGCATTTTATTAAACTCATAAGAGATGAATCAAGCCCGCCTATTGTGCGGAGAAATATGCAGCTCTGGAATCTTCCTGGCAAATGAAACTTTAAAATATTCTATTGGTTGAGAATCAGTTGGTTAATTAACGTTTAAAATGTTGTAGCTTCTTTATAATTTTACAATTTTCTTGGAATATCAACTTGAATTTTCTGTTCCTATTTTTTTTTTTAATTTCTAACAAGTAGAGTCTTCGGAGGAGACGTTTAGTAAATTCTAACTCGAGCCACTTTGAGATTCAATTTTCTCGCGAATCAACGATCTTTCAACGATTCTAGCAATTTTCCAGAGCGTCCGTAGCCTGTTAGAGACTCGTCACATTGGTCGTTACGAGATGCACATTTCCCTCTTGGCGGATCTTGTCCCCGCGTTTCCGCGTGCTCCCTCTGAATCGAGGAAACGTAGACGCGGTTCTCCTTATCGGGAGCACCGTCCGGGATATCATTTCCTCCGGAAAATTACCATCCCTTGTGAGAGAGGAACGATCTTTCGCTACCGGGGATGACAGAAACGCCTCTTATTGCTGCGTCTGATGATGAGACGTCAAGCGTTTCGGGCCTGGTTTCCATCGCAACGTCGATGCCTGCCTCCGTCGAAGACGTTTTAATCACGCGACACGGGAAATGTAATGCACGAGGGAGGGAAAAACTTGTTCGCCATGTTAATACGATTTATTCGATAAAATTACAAATATATCTACTTTGTAACTTATCCGCTATCTTTGACAAAGATGATTCACAGATACGAGATAACTAATTTATTTCGCCTAATACGAATAACTGAAAAGATGCAGGAATAAAATACAAAGTTCCTCTTCCTTCGCTCATAAATTAATACTAGAATTCATCATTGATTCCGAACCACCTGCAATGAAATATCACTTCAGACACAATCGTACGTACTCTGTACATTATTTATCGCTTACATTGTCTACCTCGGAATATATTTCGTACCATGGACCCTTCATAAAATTTTGATAAAAATATCGCGAAGTTTCTCTCGTTGTAACATTCAATCTGGATGACATTTATTTTAACAGAAATCAGAACAAGTGTTTGATTTAATATCGAGGAAGTTTAGTGATTCTTTTTTAAAATATTAAATTTGAACGTAAAACTAAAAATATGTGATCGACTTGTGGAGAGGAGTGTACGCAAGTTTATTCAGGCTTCTACGAATTTATGGACAAGTTACAAATAACTATCCAGCCAGTTTAACCGTAGTACATGAACAGCATTGAAAAGGAAAGATGAACAAACGTGGCGTGCTCGTCGAAATCGAACGTCCAACGTTGGAAAACCGCGAGCTTTAACCACGGGGGAGGACAGTTTGACGTTTATTCGATGCCGCGTTGTTTCCAGAAATATGCATGAAATTCAGTCGAAACACTTGCATTATGGCAACGAATAGGAAACCGTGCGAAGCACGCCTCGACCGATAAACACACCGCCGAGCCATGTATTCGCGTCGAAGAAAATGATTTCGCGCATGAATCTTACCTGTATCGTGTTTCTATACCATTTATTCGGAACACTGCAGGCTGATTTAGCGACACACCATCTACCTCCGCTTCCTCTTTCTCTGTATATGTGCTCGCGAAACCGAACTCGTTTATTGGTTTTGCAACCGAGCACCAGGGAAATAATAGCGAATTCGTGCTGCCAATACTCGATTTCCCTGCTATATACCTTCGGAAAAGAACCGTCTTTTCGCGTTGAAACGACCCAGAAGAAAAATCTGGTTGGTAAAAATGCGATTAGTCGAGGAAACGAGCGGTGATCAATTAACTGAAGATTCACTCCCCTGAACCGATTGAAGTAGATATCTACTCGGTGTTTTTGTGGGTCGTTACTGGTATAGTTCGACTAGTAAGAGGTGTCCGTTATTATTGGAATTTATTAACAAGATTAATTCTAATTAACTTCATCAAATTATACCAACTCCATTTCATCTTCCATGATCCACAGAAGAGCATAGTTACATCGTAAGCTATTTTTGTGGGTGGTTGTTGGTCTGATTCAATTAGTCGTTTTTTGGATAAATTAATATTCTCCTAATTATCGAAACGATCGTTGGAATCTATTAACAAGATCAATCCAAATTAACTTCATCAAATTATGCCAACGTCACTTCATCTTCCAAGATCCATAGAAGTGCATAGTTGTATCGTGAGGTATTCCAGTGAAAATTACCATTAAGTATACTTATCATTGATCCTGCGAGCGCGTTACTACGCTCGCTCGTCAAAGCCTGTCATCGGGGGACCATGAATCTTCGTTCGAGCAGGAAAGATCGACACACCGTGTAAAAGTGAAAGCGTGAAGAATGGAGGATTCTTCTCGAGGTAGGATATCGCAACATCACGATCTTCTCGGGTTCTAAGAGCGTGAAAAACAGCGAGTACGAACACGCGAGAGGAATCGAAGGGATACGGCAAAGCGTAGAAAGTATGAAATCCAAACAGGCAAGATCGCCTTTGGGTACAGTTATTTGTTCAAAGGCGAGTATGCCAGTGTTTCTTCGCCGGTAATCGCGTACCGGTGGAACACACCTTTGCTCCGCCTTAATTTATTGCCGTTGCACCGCTTCGAACTCCATTTATACTATATCATTACACTTTCCAACGGTCCCTTCCTCCCTCGTTCGAGTCGCGCAATTAACGGTCCGCCTTAAGGGGACCGAACACGGTAACAGCTTCAAAAGGAACGAGCTTTTTTTCTTCCTCCAAAGATTACGCCAACCATCGACAATGTATCCTGTGAATTTTATTCTGATATTTGAAGAATTGAAATTGGCAGAGTTTGAAACATTTCGTTTAATTTTCAAGAAATATACAGCAAAGTTTATTAATTCAGTAATCAAGAAGCTATAAATAAGAGAACGGTACCTTTATAGTGGCTCTAAAATCCTGGCCACGTTCATGATTCTCGAAATCTCATTAACTGTTTCAAAATGAAATAAAGAAAGGAACGGTCAGGTGTGTCTAGTCGCGCCAATTTTCTTCCCTTCTCGATGCTATAGCGTTCTAAAGTTGGCCGACACAATACCGGCGCGATTAAGTTTATTACTTAAGAGCTGACCATTAAAAGGCCCCGGTTCCGGGCACCTGCACGCCATTGCGTACCGGATACCAGGCGACTCGTAATTGCTTTTCGGTTTTGATCCGGTGTTCCCGAAACAGAGATTTATCACCGTATGCCCGTCGATGCTAATCTGCACGGACGGTTCGAGATATATGGCCCGGGCTTTTGTATCTCGTTGTCCAGTCTTTTGTGTCCCTGGTGCCGATTGAATTCCAACCGTGCTTTTCGTCGTCATTATTATTTCGTAATCGTTGTTACACGATTAAATCGGAGATCCGAGATTAGAACTCGCAGTGTCATTAACAATAGGGCCTCTCTCCATGGTCCGCCACTCGAGGATTAAATACTAGCTCGACTCTTTATCATTTGTCCCGTCTGTAATTTTCTTTGGAGCTCGACCTAAATTCCAGTAATTAACCGGTTCAAAATAAACTAACAAATTACTAGGATTAAAATCCTCGGTGTTCCGAAAAAGCTGCGAGAGGGAAGGGTTTGCAAACTCGCGTTCGACGTGTTTTCGTCGGTGAAGGGAGCAAAGCACGCTCTTAAAATTGATTACCCGATTCCAGGAAGACGCCGTAGAACTCGCTGAACTGTGCTGAAGTTTCGATGATCGCGTGGAAAAACAGCGTTGCTCGGGGAGGAAACGAGCTTGGAGAAACACAAGCGAAGAGGAAGCTCGGTTTTCCTTTTTTGTGAATGGAAAATTTCTGAGACGTTATGATAAAGGATAGAATTGAAACTTTCTTCTCGACGTCGACGCTATTTTCGTTAATCCATCGCGCAGTCGATGGGCATTGGTATCTTCGCAAGCGTAAAACTGAAGTTTATTCCGAAACCAGTGACGTCCTCGTCGTCCTCGTTTTCATCCGTGTCCTCGTTGTCGCACCAGCAGGAAACTCAAACGTCAAGTTACGGCTTGACAGTTAAATTCGTTAAGAGGACTCGTAATAAGGTTGGGACAAAGTTTTGCGATGCTGCAGCTGGCTCTCGACTGTCGCTCGTTTCTCCTAAACCGACTAGTGTTTTCCTGCGCACGGAAACGCGATTAGCCATCGAAACTCGAACGACACGTTGAAAAATTCTGGCTCGCGTGAACGGATACTCGCTCGTCGAGGAATTCGCGAGGACTTTGCGAACGTGACGTTCGAACCACGTACTATCCGTGCTCTCAAAGTTGGAAGGGTGTTCTCTCTCGAGCTTCTTCTTTTTCCAGGCTGTCCCGGGCACGTAGGACAGCTCCATTTGGAGGAAATTTGTTTCGTGTTCCACGGAAATATCCTCGTATTTTTAATGTTTTCTCTTTGGGGTAGATGTCGGGGGAGTTGAACCCCTAAGACACGACGTATCACACTTGGTACGCTTAGAACAGTTGTTTATCAAATCAATATTTACCTTTCGTAGAACGAGCTTCGAGAGAATTTTACAAGTGAAAGTTTGCGCTACGATAGCAAATTTTAGAAACTCCGTTTCTAATTCCCAACATCCTGGCAAATAAAACTTTCTACCGCCTGGAACTGTACTAAATTGTACCAGCAACTACATCCTCCAATTGTCTACGAGCAATTTGCCGTCTCGCAAACACGTCCAAAGTAATTCCTGCTCGAACCACTTGTTCCACATTGTGTAACGCACGATTCGTATTGGGTCACTGGTGCGTTGGGTCAATGGGATTCGTTTGACCCTTCCATCTCGGGCTGGACTGTTCATCGTTGTTTCGAATACTTGGGCGGTGAAATAATCACTGGAGTATTTAGCCTTGCAGCTTTTCTTCTTCGTTTGCGCTTAATTACTATCGTCAACACATTCATTACTATATTGGTCATGGGTGATCAGCATTACAAACCACCCACGCAATTCTATACCAATTAATTCATAATTCTAATGACTAAATGAAGCATACTCGTTAATTCGAGTTATAGTAAACTGAAGAAAATTAAAAATACTTGAATAACATAAGCTTCGTTTTTTAACCCTTGCGCGAACCTAACCCAGGCCTATTTAGAAGCAAGAATGTCAAGGCGGAGGAGTCGACGGCCTTTCGTCGCGGCGCGTAGCGTCTTTTCTGGAAAAGGGCGTACCTACAGACGCGAGTGATTAACCGTGCATGCATTTATTTCTCGCCGGGCAATTTGTCGCGTTAATTAGCCGTGTAACGAGGGACCTGGACACGCGCGTCATAGTCTATCCCTGAAACCCGACGTAAGATGGTAGCCGAGGCTTTCCGAAGCGTTAGGCCGTCATCGGTGCTGGTGAAAAAAGTTAGTCGACCGATACGCCACGGAGCCACGGGCTCGTAACTCACGTCAAGATTCAAATGAGTTACGGATTCCATTCATCTCGGTGTATTAAGCGGCCGCGGACGAACGAAAATTTCAATTCACGTCCGATCCCGATCCCACTCTGTCACTGTCGCTCTATTTTCTGAGCTGCGAGGCTTTCCGCTCGCTTTCTGCCTCCCTTCTTGCTTAAATTGCTGAGTTATTTACGGCGAAGTAATGAGCTTCCGCCGTTGGCGATGATCTTTTCGACGACCTACCCGGGCTTGTCGCTAAATTGAACCCTTTGTAACGCGAATTCTCTTCTACCCGATTACCACCGGGTTAAATCGGATTCATTTTTAAAGTTAACCCAGTTATTCCGGAACTGGAATCAATGTGACATGATACTGCAATTTCGAAACGTTAATAATGAATTTTGAAAGTTCCTCAGGGTATTCCGAGCTCGGGTGACATTTGTTTCCGTTGCAAGATAATTAGTAATCGGATCATTTTTGTTAATAAGTAAAATAGTTCACGTGTTTCGTTTCTGTCACCGGGATCGATGACAGATTATCACGTTGCGTTTAATATTTATCAGAACCTCGTAATTTTGCGCAACGCCATAAATCGTCAATTTTAACAATCGCGAGCGTCAACAACGTAACAACGGGAAACGCGACACGATCGCAAATTCGGCGAACAATCCGTGATAAACGCGGTGTCTTGTTTCATAATTCGACGATACCGATCACGGGCCGAGCATCCCCAAAATGTATTATGACGAGCGGGTACACGATCATCGGGGCAAACCGACGCACATGGTGCCACGGTAACTTAAGCCGTGCACGATAAAACGAAGCTCGAAGCCCATTCTCGTTTATCCGTTGCGCTCGTTTGACACCGATTGCGGGCATAAATCTCCCCCCGTCCTGTACAGTTTTGTAATAATGTCCGTCGCTCCGCTGAGACGTCATCAAATATGCCGTATTACGTTGTTTCAACGTGGAACGAAGGTTTTATCTAAATTATCCCGGCTCCCTGCGGCGCCAGTTTCACTGATTAACCGAGCAAATGTAATTGCATGCGATCCTTGTGCAAATTTTTCCTAACGATACGAATAATTAATTTCGGAATGTTTGAAGAGGACGTTTGCCTTTCTTTTGCCAAGCCACGGTTAATGAGCCGGATACACGGAATGGAAAATGATAGGTAGAGCGAGTTGATACTTAGAGCACATACCTGAAATACCGAGCAGTAAAATTACTAAGTATCGAAGGTGTCCAGTATTAAATACCGAGAATGTTGAGTTTCAAGTACAAAGTATGCTAGAAATTCGAGTTCGAGGAGACCGAATGAAATCGCGAACTTCCTTTCTAAAGATTCGTTTGAACTCCCCAAGAGAAGAAGCTTGGCAAGCGAAAGATAACAGTACCCGCAATTTCGGCTAGTATCGCAGAGATCCACAGGAGGACGAAGTCAAAGACGGAACAAACAGGTCGCTAAATAAAAACGATTTGCGCGAGAAACAGAAGCCACCCTCCTTGGACCCGGTGTCTGCTGGCTGCTCGTTCTCGTCTAAAACACACTTAACGCCAGAAGCTATTTATTTCACGAGGGTTATTCCCTCGGCACGGTGTGTACGCCTAACATTTTTGTAATTAGTTTGCTCGCGACTCCGTGGAAGAAGGGAACAAAGGAGGGTTGAAACCGAGACCGGAGACGCGCGCGGAAATGCCGGGCATTTATGGATACACGCGTGCGTGTGCGCGCCGCGGCTTCCACCACCGTCGAGGCAACTGTAAAAAGGTAGTTTGCCAAGGAACAGTTAACAAGTGAAAGGAGGAGAAAGGGGATGAAAGTGTGCGAGAACGAGAGACAGAATGAAATGAAAGAAAGAGGAGAAGAAGGAACGGAAAGTGGTACGTTTAAGGGAGAATGATAAGGACAGAGAGCGTAACCGAGGGTCGTGAGTAGTCTACGCGAAGAAAGAGTGAAAGAAATAAAAAAAAAAGGGACGGTGAAAGTGAGAGGAGGTGAAATTACGACGTACACACGATACGAGCGCCTAATTGCTGCTACCGCGTTACGGGTGATTATTTTTTAATTGCTGCGATTAAAAGAAGGAGATCAGCACGCATCGGTGCGTGCATTGGGCGCGTTTGATGTCCGTGCTGGTCGAAAGTAGGCGCGACGCCGTTCGCAAGGGAAACGGGCCGCGAAATATAAAACAAGGGGGATCAAACGCGCGCGGATTCGAAGCTGATACGCGAAGCGGATTGGCTTTCGCGTAATCGTGAAGGGACCGTCGAGTGGACCCAAGGAAGCGGAATACTACTACTTACTTTGTTCAACCTTCCCTCGTATTCGTTTCGTCGTCGATTTTACGCGCCACGTTATTTGCATACTTTACGCTCGATACGCTGTCCCCGCCCCCGCGTTGCCACCTTACCGCTGACAAATTTATTCGACTATACTGCTCGCTGCATTTTGTCGGCGGATAAGTAGCTTCAGGTTCCCTCGACGCAGGGGAAATCGGCGTTTCCGTTGTTTAAAGGCTATTTGCTTTAATGAAATTTTCTCTTGTTGCATCGCGTAACGGGACGCGCGTATGGGAGTGGTAAGAAGTGATCGAAGACGGAGATGTTTTATTTTAAAAGAGGATTTCTTGGTCAGCTTCTTATGTAAAAAAGAGAAAGTAGTTTACGATAAAGAATTGTGTGAAATTTTTATTTTTTATCTGGAACATGTTAAAGGCAGACGGTTAGCAAGGCTCGATGATCATCCTTTGACAATTTAGAGGAGTAATTAATATTTTTAACGGGTGAGATGATTCTAAAAAGAGCCAGCTGAAAGCTATGCAGAAAACATCTTTACCTTCGAGCAAAGCATACAAGTTTAATTTCGTTTTCATAATAATACAAGACTGCGCTTGACAGGTGGATCTAAAAAATTGCACCGCTAGACAAGAAAGTCCTTCGCTTTGCCCAACGTGCCCGCATACGTTTGCAAATCTAAACCGCATTCCCCGTGCAAGGAGGCGGAAAAATTGCATTCAAAGGGATTATTGAATCCAGCCGTAGAATCTCAACAAATTGTAGCAACCTCTTTTTAAACCCTTTCATGCCAGAAATTCCTGGAAATCTTTCTTCCTCGCACAGACACTGGCGGAAAATTTGCAAACCTTCAATTAACCATCATTTCATTTATTGATTCTTTTATCCTGATCAACGCGTAGATAATCTTCGCAAGCGTGAACACGGCTGCTATAAAATTCCATAGTACTGGAAAATGTTGGCAAAAAAAAATTTAATAAAATGCATTGATATGCGTGCGGGGCTTTTTTCCTCGTAAACGCAAATTCTCCGGCAAGCGTTGGAGAGCGTTGCCGGCGGCGTCAGCGGCAATGCATTAGTCGGGACATTAGCGAGATATCGAGCCAGCCATCGTATCGTATCGTCATCGGGTCGGTATGCTAAAATACCGTGTAATCTCGAGGAAATTACACGCTCGGTGTACGACGGAGCTGGCACTCTCGCGTGTGTACCTCGTTGCTGTAATATCATTGTCATATTTAGAGAAGGAAATTCACCGCGCTTCGGTCACAGCCAAATTCGTGTACTTAATAAAGAAAAGAAGCGTGGTTCGAATCCTCCACGAGAATGAAGAAAAATCGTGATAGGAATGTTAATTTCGAAGGATGAAATAGAGAAAGAAAAACGATTTCCTCTGGAATTTTTGCGACCCAGTTACACCGATTGGAGGAGTAATTAGTTTGCTGATAAATTGGATCCTCTTTTTGTCTCTCTCTCCAATGTTTCAATCCCGATGGAAAGAAACTGTGTCGCAATTCCCTGAAACGTCAGAATTGCCGATCGCATTTCTGAATCTCTAGCAAAATGTATCCTCTCGAAAATGGAACGGAACAAGAAGAAAAAAGATGTCTACTCTATTTAGAGCATCAGAAATTAAGCTTACCTTTTAACTCTGGGGAACGTGCTCTCGAGTCCGGAAGCAGATTCGAGTCACAGAGTGTCCTGGTTCGTTGGAAAAAGTGTTTAGCTGGATCTGGCTAATTACGAGGGAAGGAATCGTGATCGGTTTGCTGAAAAATCGTATCCTTTCGGCGCGGTTGTTCGCGACGGGGTGGGGGTGGAATCGTTTTATCGACTGGTAGGCTAGGCTGTGATCGATGTAATAGATGGTACGTGCGTGGAGATGTTCAGAGACGGGAACGGTGAGAACGTCGCTGCCAGCTAATGAGTCGGTCGCTTTGAAACGGTGTTTCTCTCTTTTCCTCGCTTCCACCGCTCGCTTCGCGCTACTCCCATGCTCGTCACGCTCATAGAAACCGTACGTGGGACGATGGGACACGCGAGGTTATATAGTAATAATTAATTTCGAAGTCGCTTTGAAGTCAGCTGCGACGAACGGGGCCCCCGGCTTTGAGAGAGGCGTAAACGTCAGACGAATATCCGCACTTCTCTTCTCCTACCCCTAAAGGATTCACCTGAATACCCCGAATTTAGCCTAGCTATCCGTCTCGCACAATGGCCGATATGTTGAAACAAAGGGCTTCGATTTGACGCCGTTTCGAGACAATTAACGAACGCCTGGGATTTATGGAAATCCGAGGAGGATCCTGATCGCTCTGGGCTGAACTTCCCTTTAGGGCACGTCGAATCATTGACTCTTTCTTTTCTTTGGAATTTAGTTAAAGTTTAATTAATAGCAAAGAAGTAATATCGCGTTAATAATTTATGTACCAAAGGTACAAATACACCCTCCCGTTGCTATACAAGGGAGAAAAAGTTGAACGCCCGCATAAGGGTTAAGAAAGTTTGAAAGTCTCGTTGAAAAGACTTGGAAGTTTAGAAAAGACTCTTTTATTTTATTCTTTGTTGTTTTTACCCCTATCCAGAAACTTGCAACTCTTTCGTTCCATGAATATTCAGCAGTCTGAGTTACTTTTGTGGTGTGTTACTTTAGATATGCGTTAAAAGGCAGTGAATATTTTACAAGCCGAGTAAGTCTTATTTACTGCTCAATACGAATTGGTCGAAAGGGAACACGCCAGTTGTGCAAGCCCGGGAAGCTTTTAAAGTAGCGGTAATTATGAAATATGGAGGCTGGTAATCTGCTCTGTCGAGGATTAATCTAACGTTACGGGTTTCGGTTTGACGTTAGGCCTGTTGGAAAAATCCGTTGCCATCCGGTAACGTCGATAAAATCAGCCTCGCGCGACGTTAAGTCCGTACTCTCGCTTTCTCAGCCATCGCGCCGGAGGGGTTCGAACCGAGTTTCTTACACGCAAGAAACGACTCGCGCCCGGGAGCTTCGACTTTCATTGCAAACTAAATTATCGAAGCTTTTCGGGGGGGTTGGTAGCGAGGGATGTTCTTGCGAGCAACGAAAAACGGTGTCGGGGAGCCTGTCGGTGAACGCGCCGCGGCGGGTTTAAATATTTCAAGATGCTGCTTTAAGGACTAATCTCTCGTTTCAATCTCTTAGCGCGAACATCCTTCCCCTTTGGCACATATTTGCAAACTTAATTATCGCCTTACGTCCTGCCGCGTTATACGTTATCCGCCTACCGTTTCGAAAGGGATCAACGTCGTTCTTGGTTCAAAGCACTCGCGGCATAAACAATCAATGGATTATCTCCTATCAACTGGCAACTTCAACGTGAAAGTACTTTGATTAGTTACCGATAGTTTAAGCTGGCTGCCTGATGCTCGACACTGGTGATATTTAATATCTTCGGTACTTTTGATGTTTCATATTTAGTGCTCCTAAAATTTTATTTTTCGGAGAACTGTGCGGGAAATCGACTTGCCTTCGTGGTAATTTAATATTATTAGTATTTGGTATTCATATTTCCCATTCGCGGTACTTGGAGTATTTACAGCGCCCAAAGTATTCATTATTTTAACCCTTTCTTACTTTGTATATTTTCTTGTTTCTCGGTATTACGCGTTGTTTTCTGATCCTGTTACAAATTAAACTCGCAATTTCATAAGCTAAGAAGCTCTAGTGATATTAAACTGGTGTAAATTGGATCTTAAAATTATGCCGCCAGTGAAACTCGTGGCAAGATCATAACCGCGAATATGCTGGCGCGCACTAAAGCCAGCCACCTTAACGCAATCATACTCGCCTTTCAAACGTTCAATTCGATCCTTTGTTCTTAGCCACTGACCATAAAATTTATTCTCTTCAGCTTTATGCTTCGTATCGTTCTCTCGGGGTTGGCTTTTACAGCAGCAATTTGCGCTGAACCACGCTTACCGTATTTCGACGGTATTTGGTGTTCGCTTTAATCAAACCACGAGCAATTTATTCCCGACCTGAAATCCGAGTACTTCCTGGTCAGTTTTCTAATTCACAGGATACTTTGAGCCGAACAAATATTATTTCCTAATGTTCCTTATCTAAACATCCTGTTAAAAGGGTCGACAACCTACGGTACGACCAGATGTCTTATCGAAAGATCGAATCCAGTAATAATCGTGTCTCTGATATAATCTGGAGTAATCTGGTCCACGGTCAACTCGATATATCCTACGGTAGGCAGACGAGTCTATATTTTCCCCTCGAATATGACGGTCGTTATTGCCTCGAACGTCGATGCAGGTAAACCCGTTAAGAAGCAGCCGTCTTGGTAGTTCGGCATCGTTAACGACGTCGTTACGCCCTCGATGCATCTGCATCCGCGAGACGCACGTGCGTCGCGGCGCTCGCAGCCGCGTTCGAAACGAGCTTTTCACCGTGGCATCTGGTCAACCGTTGGAATTACGGCCTCCACGGCGATCGGCGTTTCCGCCTCATCAGCGATCGTAAATCAGAATTAAAAGATCGCGGGCCACGGCTAAATCGTGCCACGACAGGGTATACTTACGGGCCCTGAAAAAAGGGGTTCGTCAGGTATCCGGTCGTTGAAGTTTTATTTTTCCTCTTTGCATCGGACCTGCTGGACCGGTAGCAATTGCGGCCGAACCGTTCCAGCCCGGTACTGAATAGATTCCGTGTCGTTTAAAGGGATATGGTGGCTAAGTATGGGTGTTTAGGGTTTAGGAAGACTCCTGTGCGGTTCGAGAAATAATGTACAGCTTCTCGAAGGTATTTTCTCCAGCACTGTGATTGGAATTTAAATCAAAGATTTTTTAGCTTTTTTTCATTCATCTCAAGTGCAAAAGGTTAAAATTTCCACGGTCATTAATTTTCAGCTTCACTTGCGCTGCTTATTCATAGAACATCTGCCAATCAATCAGTCTCTTACACGGTTGAACAGAGTTCCTTTTTAGAATGGTTATTAAGTAATGAAATACACTCGAAGGGAAGGCAAAGAGACGTGATGGACAGCTAATGTCCGCGATGGGACAAAGGGACGCGTCGCGACGACTGGCAGGTCAAACAAAACCTGTTCCCTCGTGTCGTCGAATGGCGAACACACAGTGGGAGTCACGGTTGTTTGTTTCTGCAAAACGATCCACTGCTCGCGTGAATTACGATCGTCTGACCGGATCCTTCCACGTCCGCGTGTGAGGTCCATAGCTTTTCGATCCCCGCAACGCCATTATCCTCCACGGGGATGCTTCTTGTTTCCCTTTTCCCACGTTCTTCCGCTCCTTCACACCTTTCCCCGAACCGACATCCGGCGATGTCGGGTCCAAGTCCTTTTTCTTCCCCTCAAATTTCATTTAAATTTGATAGACTTTAAACGTTTTTATTGAATTTAGCATTCAAAGGATGCAGAGGTGCATCGATGCAATTGTGATCCGAAATTTCCAATTTTTTTATTAATGATAGATGCTAATTTTCAATACTTATTACTCCCCATGTATCAGCCTACAGACCTCGCCATTTCCAATTGCAAATACACTTGGAATTAACGTCAGTCATTCTTCAGTAATGTCTCTAGCGATCCATCCATCCATCCATCCATCCATCCGTCCATTCATCGAGGCTCATCAATTTTTCATATTTCACGTTCAGTCACGTCCATGACGCGTTTTCAAGTTCCCAGCCCTTTAATCATCCGTTCGCTACCGTTGTCGTCAGTCTGTTCAGACGGCGGCGCATCGATGCATCTTTTCTTTCGCTGACGCCTTCGAGGAAGGCTGTCGCTGCAGCTTCCACGCGGCTCGTTAAAGCGCGCTGAAGGCAAGGCTGCATCGCGAAACGATCAGGTTACTCTCCGCAGGCTTCCTTGTCTCGTGTTCCTTTCGATTGTCTTCCATGTCTACGAGATACATCATCATCTCGCAGTCGATGTATCCGCAAAAGGAAGTACCTCTCCTCGCACCTCGTTCCTATCGATCTCAATTGATTTCGAACGAAACGCCGTGCTCCTAAGTGGCGTATTAATATTGCAAGAAATCAGATGTAAATAAAAAATTTGCAGATATTCGGAATTTCGGATGCCCTATCGTTGAACGTTAACCGAAAGGGGTAAACCGATATCAAGTTACAAATCGAATAATCGGGAAGAGAATGGTAGGAGTAAACTCTGTCGTCTGGAAGGGTGCGTTAACCGAGAAGGTCGAGCATCCGCCTCGCTGACACACGTATATCTCACAAAGTCCAAGAGATGCTGGCACTTCCTGCAAGGGAATAGCCACCTTCTCTTTCTGCCTGTCGGCCACTCAGACGTAGCAAGAGTGCTTTTCGGATCCCTCCCTCGTTCGCCTTCTAGCTGACTGTCCTCCATCCTCGATTCGTGTACGAAGTATCCCCTGCGTGCTCCAATTACGAGGAGGAATGCTCATTTGTCGCACGACGGGGGACCAGTAATGGTCAGCGACCACTCGAAACTATTATCGACCGGTCGAACAGAGGGCTGGCGTCGATTTCGTACCAGCTACGAATTTTTAATTCAACCGTCTGAGAGAGGGTCGTATGCATCTGAAAATCTATCGCGACAATCTCGGGGAAAGCAGTTTTCAGCTGCTCGACCAACGGGGTACGAGTACGTCGCGTCGTCTTCTTGCCCGTCGCGACGCCTCGTTTGTATAAAGACGACCCACGGACTTGCATTTCTTATCAGGGTGATGGTGCACGCCGGTGAAGTGGAAACACCAATCGAGCGATGGAGATTGCGACGCTAACCTCCGGGAAAAGCCTTTTCTACCGGGATGCTCTTCAGCGTGCACCCCTCTGTGCACCCCTTTCGCTCTCTCCCTCCTCATCCTTCTTCTGTCTCTATCTTCATATTCGACGCAGAGATCCCCAATCTTGCATATTCGATGCGTCGCTTCTGAGAGATTAGATCCCGTCCTTTCTCTATCGCTTCCTCAGCTACGGCTTTCTCCTTCACATTGTAACCGGCTATCCAGCCTTCCCAACCGCTTCTACCCTCTTTCGCGTGGTCAACGGGAATCCGACGGGGGTTGGAAAGTGATTAACGCCGAAGACGCGGTTGACGAGCTTGCGGGATGGCAAACAGATTCGGACTCACCTCTTTGACGCTGCGGCTTCCTTCTGTTTGATTAGGGAAAAATAGAGGATAGATGTGTTTGATTGTTTAATCTTCTCTTGTATAATGAAGTTTAAAAAGGTATTAAGTTTTAATTTGCAATTTAACGAGGAATTCGCTAGGATTACGAAGGCATGGAACGAGCAAACGATTGAGACGTCGCGACGAGAATACACGACGCCCTCCCCTCGCCCCCGCAGGCCAAATAATAACAGCGTTTCCGTATTCTGAATTCGCGTGCGTCTGAAACGATAGGAACGACAGGTGCGTGCGAGGTGGTGGTCAAGAAAGATGGCGGAAATAAGGAAGTGGTATAATCCGCGCTGGGAATGACGATCTAATTTATTTTTGAAATCAGGAAAGGTATTAACGTTCTTCGCGCCATGCATACACGTCTAGATTGGCGGAGCTCGTGCATTAAGCATTTTTATCCGATACCGGGTAAAATGGTTCCCGTGTACCTTTATCGTTGCTGTACAGCGACCGATTGATACGCGTGTAAAGGAATTTAGCGGATTAGGAGACGCGTGATTAATCGGCATTGTCGCGAGGGAATTTCAAATGAATCCAGGTACACGTGTACCGTGATCCAGCCCGTGTACCGGGATTTTCGATACGTGTTTTGTGGCTGGGAAAGTGAGAACAGGGTCGTTTTCACCCCTTCTGCAACTGGGTACTTTGGTGTCTATTCTTGATTTTATAAATTTTTCAATTCTAAAAAATTATATCAACAATTTTAATTGATACGTTAAATTCGTTAGAAGTCTCATCAAATGGGGTATTTTCTAAACACACAAGGGTCGAAGCCGCGGTTCGCGGTACCTTCAGGGAAACGTTACCATGCGCAGTACAAATATTAGCGCGCCTATTATTTCCTGCAATTATTCGCCGCAGGAACAAAAGTCCTCCGACAATAATTTACCCTTACGCTTGGCCACCCTTAACCGTTATCGTGTACGAGCTCATTCGCGAACGAACCCCTTTAGCTTGCGTACGGCCGTGTTACGAGGAGCGGGCAAACAGTTTTCTCCTGTTTCTCTAAAGTTCGCCGAGATCTAGACTTCTCTCTCCCTCTGAACCTTGGTTCCCTTGAAAATGGCTGATTCTATTAGCCGGAACTCCTGTTTCGGAACTTCATTTGGCGAGCAAGAATGTTCACGGTCGTTGCCTTAGCGTCCCGACTTTAGATACTTCGCGGAGATAACGTTTCAGCTTTTAGATAATTCGACGATAGCGAATTGTTCGAAGGTTCAAAAAGGAATTAACAAGAGCGCGGGGGCATGATTAGTTCGAGTTTAAATGACAACGGGAACGAAAAGCTGTTCAACCCTGGATAGTTTCTTTAATATCGAAATAATTTAATCAACGTGAGTTAAATTTGTAAATTAAATAGTCAAGCTATGCACCAAAATTGAAAGATAGATTGCAAGATAAAATAAAAAATTTAAAATAAAAGTTCCATGACGTTTGAAATTGGAATTGTTAGAAACACCAGTCAACGCGTCCGCTTTCGGTTGATCTCCGTTCACGCGAGTAGGTCGAGAGAAAAATCATCGTTCAAGCTTCTCCTCGACTTCTTCCCGATCCCGTGAGTCTTTTGTTTCACTGGTTGGCTCTTTTGAGCAACTAGAAGACTCGTTGCGATAATGCGAATTTCGAACAGCACTCTGGAGAGAGGAGGTCTTTCTAACGGTGGCGCGATCCCTCGACGGTCCCCAAGCGTTTTCTTACGCTCTCCCTTCGACCCGCTTCCTCCAGACGATTTAGATCCTTTTTAAAATGTCCCCCTCCTCTGGATCAATGTACATGCATATACGTATTACATACACAGACGAACGTCCACTTTTACACGGACAAAGAGGTACGTGACGCGGCTGGATACGCACAATCAGCCCGCAGTGATTGAGGCATTCAACGCGTGGCCACGCACTCTTGCACGCTCTTACGCGCGCTTACGCTCGCGCGAGTCGACCACTGTCGAATTCTCACGCTCTTCTGGCGTCTATTTCTGACACGTTAAATAAACGAGAGGAGAAAACGCGTTTCGACAATCGATACAGAAGGCTTCACCTCGAGAAGAGATAGTAACTCGATGGTATTTTTTCTTATCCTTCTTTATTTTTTTAATCAGCCCTGCTTTCGATCTTTTGTTGATCATTTTTTCTTTCTTTAAATAGAATAATTTTTAGAAAATTTAGAAAATGAAAATAATATGAAATTAGAAATTGAATTAAAATTGGGGTTCTCTCCATGGTCCGCCATCCAAGGGTTGATGCAAAACACAAACTCCAGCTGATCGAATTATGCTAAATTGCTTCTTAATGAATGTTGTTAAATTAATTAGTCAGTGGAAACATGAAACTGGTGATTAGGTTCGGATATCTTTGAATTGATTTAACGATGATTTATTTGATGCACGTCCATTAACTCCATGCGTAATTCTTTAATGATATGCATGACTCTAATGAACGTTTATGATGGACGCACTTAAGGCTCACAATATACGAGAAAAAGAAGGATGCACCTGCAAATGGATTCAGCTGGACTTTCTTGAAGACGCGTTTGCCTTGAATTAACAAGTTATATTAATTTCGATTCCTTTGATGAATTCACGCGTTTCTTGCATCAACCGTTATGAAAGATTCATTAAGATGAAATTTATTGTTATTTAAAAATCAATCTCTGCGATTTTCTTATGCAAATTCATGTTGATTCCTCGGCATTGTATTCTATAAATCTTCAGGTTCTTTATTGAATTTTTACAAAAAAATACCGTTAGAAATGGAATGATTTGATATTCAAATTATTCGATTATAAATTCGTGAAATTCATGAAGTTAGAACAATCTCGTGACGGTAATAAATAAAAGCAACACGACATTCTATCTTTTTCATCTTGTAAATTTTATCCTGACTTCGGAGATCGTGCCGGGTCTTTATTAGATTTTGAAACGCTTCGAACGATAAATTAGTATATTTTAAATTCAGATTACCGTGTTCGTGATACCCGTGGAATTTTAATCGACCTTTAATCGTCGTATCATTCATGTAAACATGTCTCTCTACCTGAAGTTTCAAGCACGAGGGAGCAGAAGTTTCATTGTAACCCGATACACGTGTATCGCAATAATGCCCACTTTCTTTCCTTTCACCTTTGATTTCCTTCTCGGAACAAACCACGGGCTCCCTATTCCTCTCATTGCGACGAATCATGCATAATTTGCTATTCAATCTGTCGGTTGTGTCAGATGGCAATATACATTGCCGCCTGACAAACAAACTTCAATACTTTATCATAACTCACTTAATTGGTAATTTCGTGGGACAAGTTTCGCTTTTGAATAAATAATCAAACACAAGAATTTCAATTTCTATACAACCGAAGTTGGTCTTTTATTGAAATTTTATTACAATAAATAATTTGTATAGGAAAGAAATAGCAATTTGGAAAATTTCTTTCAAATCTCCTGAGATTTCACCCTTTCCCCCGATGAGAAGGGGTTGATCCCGCGTTCTCGACCTGGAAACGATCAAAATCGAGCGCGAAACCGCTGTCTCTCCCTTTTTTCTCTCCTTCTCCGCATCCGGAGGCGACGTAATTTCCCGCCGCTCGTCCTCTCCTTATCTCGAACTTTAATTACTTCGTTTTATTCCGAAAAGAGGGTTCCATAATGAGAAGTCGCCGGTGTCTGGCCCTCTGTCATCGGCGTTCGTCGCTGCTTGTTCGTTCGATGTCCGCTTCCGGCAGATCTGGAGCTTCGACAAAGAACGGTGGCCAGTTTTAATTAGCCCTGAAACCCGGCCATCCATTTATCGGACGGTTATTCAAGAGCATCGGTCATTTGTTGGCTGCCTTTCTTCCCTTTTATTAACCTTCACTTTCTTCGTCACTTTCGAAACAATTTCTGATACGTTTAAACGGTGATTCGTATATTTTATTCCATTTCAAATTATCGATCCTTGCCTAAAGGTATAATAACGCGTTGTACGAGCGTGCAAAAACTCATTAAAATCTGAGCGCATCACTTTGGTACCTTCTCTTGCGTGTCTTGACTGGTTGGTTCTGTTGCTCCAATATCACGTTATTGCACTCCACCGCCTGCAGTGTCGCTATAACGGGTCTCCGAGTGTAGGTGGTTGCTCATCTAGCTTCTCTCTGTTCGATTTATTTCCCTTTTTCACTGGCTACGCTCCTTCGGACAAGCTTCTCTTTCTCTCGTGCTGCTTTATTTCCACCTGCTCGGGAGTGTCCACAATACGCGGCAATAACCGAGAAATCGACGGTTAGTTCTCGATACCGCACCGGTGTCCGCCCACTGGAAGTCATGACAAAGCTGTGTCGAGACGGCTCTTTGTCCGGCTCACCGGTGCCTTTTCGTGGCTCTTCTTTCTTTCCTTCCTTCATTCTTTTTTACCTCTTCTCTTCCTTGGACCTCGACACGCGCGGCTTACGAGCTTTCGCTCCGATCCTATCGGGTCGATCTAAATCAAACCTTTCGTTATGGAATGGTTGTCGCCGAGAGATCGGAACTTCTGTGCCGAGGAAATTGCGTTATTTTTACCTTTTCTTCGTTTTATTTCTTACTCTATGCCGTTTGATGGCATTCGATCATGTTTGAAATTAAGGAATAAACTATGAATATAATATTCATTTATCTCTATTACTAATAAATATTTTCCTTTCTGTTTCAGGTAAGTCCAATCATCCTACTTCACTCGCACAATAATCTCTTCAACCCACGGTATGTTAAACGCTCAATTCTAACACTTCGCCTTGAAATTCGCTCGATTCCGCAAACGGATCTGGTAGATAGTTCGGTAGACCACTTTCAAGATAACTCAATAGAAAGCTGATGTCCATAAGCGATGGTTCACGGTATCCGTCAGATCGAATCGGCCGTCTATTGGAACCATTCCTCTTTATAGCTCCGGGAATCGTTCCCATTCCAGACGCTGCTTTTACGACTAATTTTGAAATTTCATTAACCCAATTTACGACGCGATAGTCCTGCGGGAACGTGGTTTAAATAATCGAGGGTTGTTCACTTGAAACGTACGAACGAATTGAATAGGAATAAAACGAAGAATTACGGTGTCCTATGGGAAATCGTGTATGGATATTACCAAGGAGAAGAAAGCTGTATTATATAAACATTAGACGTCAGAAGTTTTCGATGTACACAATCTCCGGGCGTGTTGTTTGAAAAATTGCAAGATGGTATCTATGATGCCCATCGGGGTGCTATAGGGTCCGGGAATAATGGAGCAAGCGACAGGCGTTTCCGTGTGCACTGTTCGAGGAGCACGTGCCATCAAGTTTTTCGTCGTCGAGCCTCTCCCACGCCGTTCCATTTCCATATGAACGCTCGGTGATTTGATTGTTCGTTTTTCATAAGCGAGCCGGCACAAGTGCATAAGCGATGCAGCCCGGTAGTTGCAACACCCGACGCTATGCATGATTATTAACACGAGCCGCACCCCTCTCGATCCGCCAGCACCAGTTTCTTGCCCGGCATACATATTTTCTCTTGCTCCTTTTCCGCTTTATAGACACTCCGGATTACGTCTCGTTCACCGGTTGTCTGACTTTATCGTTCCCTCTGATTCGTTATCGAAAACCTTCTCGCGAGGCAACGTCTTCGACTATAAAACCCTTACGGTGCAGAAACGCTGTATCGCGAGAGAATTGCTATTTTTCCAAGTCCATTTTGCATTTAATTTCAGATCAATAAGGAAGGATTATGGTGCAGATTAATTATTTAAATTTTACGGAGAATTTGTAATTTTCTTTCTTCGCGAATGGATAAATCAAACGGAGATCTCGAAGATTAATTTTGCAAAATGTGATCTGGATTGGTTGACAAATTCAGGGGTTAATTATCCTCTTTTAACAAGATTGAAAGTGGAGGGAGTACACGTGTTCGGACAATGTTCACGCAGCCTGTAATTTCATATGGTACCCGGATCTCTTTTGACAAATATGCTGGATCGTCCCACAGTCCGCTTCATCTATAATGTAATTCGAGATCGTAACTACTCGCGGGAAGATTATATTATGAGCGAGCTCGGGGAAAAAGGCGGCACGACACCAGCGGTTGCCTGACCGCCTCTGATTCTCGTCCATCATCGCTCATGGGGCCGTGATTCATTAGAGGGTCCCATGGAAATTAACAAGCTCGTTACGTAATCTTAGTATCAAAATTATTGGCTGAGGCTGCTTAACAAATATTTGAAGTGACAAGCTGTATTTTATCAAAAATGTGCTTCGTTTCTCCTGTGTCAGATTTATCTAAAAATTTAACGATGAACTATGAAATCCTACAATTTGACAAAATAGAACATGTGTACACCGTCATGTTACGAAGATAAGAATTAATCTTAGAAATGTCAAACTTGACAAGGATCAGGTTGAAACTGACCCTACGCAAGGGTTCGAATTTACCCTCGATAATAAAGGAACATTCTAAGGATATTCAAGAAATTAGAGAAAAATATTAATGAATTAATTGTTTGGCAATTTGGTACACGACACTCGAGAGGGTAAAAGTGACAGCAAGCAATTATCGCTAGCCACAAGTACCCAAACCGTGGTCTACACATACGGTGAACAATAAACGTCGAGAACATCCAACGTCGTCTCCCGGTTCGACTCTTCGTCGAGTAGATTGCGTCTTTCGCGCTAATTACGCGAGAAGCTGTGTGGCGAGCGTCGACACCGAGCGTTCATGTTTATTCAGACGGGTTTCGGTTGTCAGGCGGAATTTCATTCGAGAAAAGCCAACCGACGGGATTATAAAGTCAAACCTCACGGAGACGTGGAGCGGCAAGTACCCGGGCGAACGTCGAGCCGGCGTCGCGACGCAGAGTCGAGTTTCAGCGACGCGATACCATGGGCCAACAGCACTGCTAGAGTTTTGGAATTCGTGGCGCGTAGTAACCGGCAGCCGGTAATTAATAGCCACCACGGCGAGAGTTTGATTACCTTTTCGACCTTATCTGCAAGGTGTCTCGCATCCCTCAACCCACCCTCACCTCTCGCTCGCAGTCGCGTTCTTCTTCGAGCGGAAGCCTCACGCGCCAAGAAATTAGCTAAGAAACTCCGCGATCCTACCTGCGGAATCTTGTCGAGACAATGGACCGTCGAAGGTTTCGTTAATTTTCGATGGAAACTCGTGGAATCTGCTGGTTCTTAACTACCGGGGTGGTTCTACGATACAAGGGGATGAAATCGATATCAGGAAACTTTCCGAAGAAACTTTCAGACACGTGGAAGGTTGAAGGGAAATAAAACAGTCTCTCGACCTAAATATCCGATCTGTAATCGTGAAACGCGAACTGACCCATACGTCATCGGCCGAGTGTTAAAACGGCGCGTGAAATTCGCATTTCTCGCCGCTTTATTCCATCAATCCCAGTCACTTCGCCCACACCTCCTTGAAAATCAATATCGCACCGATCCGCCACGATCCCTCGGTTATCCAACGCGATGAATTCAAAGATAGACACGGTGTTTAAATCGCCCGTTCACCCTCCGAAGGGCGCGATCTCTGCGGATTCACGTATCGGGATCAAGTTAACCGTGCCGCTTCGTGCCGCGCGTGTAACAAGCGTCGAGTGCCGCGGTAAGCGCCTTACAGGATGTACAGCTTGACGCACGAAGGGTGCAAGAAACCCCCGTTGCCATTGTTTTCGGCTTATAAGCTCTCCTCCCTGCGCCCTCTCTGCCCTCCGAGTTCTCTAGCTTCGAACACAATGAACGGTGTTCAATGGTCGTCCAGGATCTCTTTCTCCGTTGGTCGACAGATTTTTCCTGCTTCCACGTTCTTCTCGGACGATCCATTGAATCGGGGCCTCGTTAGAACGGTCCAGTTGCTTGCGCGATTAACTGGAAAGCAATGAGCCCTCTCGAAGCGTGGAGAGGAGGAGTTCCGCGAGGGGAAGGTTAGCCTGCGACTAACAGCGGATCGTCTGTTTTCTTCGGGAAAGTGATTACCGGCTGGCTCGCCTACAGGCACGCTGGAAAACCGAGGCTAGATTTTCTCGAGTAATTAATCGGAGATATGTAGGATGTCGGTCTTTGTCGCTTCGCGATCCGTCGTTAATTATTCGAAGCTTCCTGGAATTCGGAGACGCTCTATCGTGGAAGTCGGCTAGTCGGACGAAGAATTTTGCGTCTTTAGCATTTCGTGTAGCGGAGGTATAATACGTGTACGCATTAGCTTGATGGAAGTTATGTTTCATAAGGAAAATAGATGTAAATTACACGAAGCGCGTACTAAGTATCTTGATGAAGCATCCTGTAAAGGCGTACGTGTGCGCGTTCCTTCGGAATTGAATCACTTATATCCGAGTCGTTCGTTGTAACGAGATACATGTGATAAAAGCGATGAAAGTATTCGAACTACGTTTACTATCAAAGTAACAAGTATTCCCGAAGAATGCGAAGATTAACTCGTCTCTCGAAGCTCGCTGCAACTACTGCATGTTAATCATGCTCGCGTGAATAGGCTTTTAATAGAAGTTTATGTCGAATCATAAAGGTTCCATGGAAATTTTGCTGAAAGGATGTTAACGAGCTATTCTTTACCCTTTGATTCCTCGAATTGCCAAGGAAACATCGACGCTTGACCCGTATATTGTTTGTGACTTGTTATAAACGGTTGAAAACGAAGACTTATTTTCGAGAAGCATTTCGGTAGTCGGTGTCACCGTCCTAAAATAAACAGGTGATCGATATTCATTAACGAAATCAGCCTCCAATTTTTCGCGTGTGGTCATCGCGATCGCCGAAAACGGCTGGAACGAGGTTAACGGCACAAAAGCGACCGACCATCGATGTTGTATCATTACGTCTACCCGGCGTCATTACGGTAATTTCGCAGCCACGAAAACTCCGGGACGAATAATTAAGCAGGCCGGTGGTCGAATGCTGGCCCGATGCTTCCTCGCTGCTATCACCGATAATAGGAAAGCACTTCGCATAATTTCCATGCCCTTTCCATCGGTTCAGGCCTGTTAATAAGTCGAAAATGCCGGGCGGCGTGTTACGAATTCATGCGGCAAGTCCAATCTCGGCCAGCGGGATTCAATTACACGCGCGTTTAAGCAATTCCGAAAATGAGCCCCGTAGCTCCTTTTCCGAACCGCCCTCCTACCAGAAATCTTCCTCGCGACTTTCCCTCTGATAATCGCCTGCCGGATGGTTATCTAGCTTGTGGAACATCAGTATTCGATAGATAAAGGATTCTGAAGAAGCCGTTAGAAAATATTAGAAAATAGAATTTCCTTGGAATCTTTCTAAATTTTATTTTATCTTCTTAAATATCCTATTTTGAATTCTGAGTTTTACAACAGCGTTAGAAACGTTGCCGGGGTTAACAGTCTATCGACTATTCTACCGGCGTTTCAACGCCAATTTCATCAACGAACCCTACGTTGCGAAGCATCCGAGATCGGAGTCAGAAGAGTTCAAAGTCATCACGGTTACAAGTTTGTGTGAACAGTTTGTCCACGAGGTATCAGACACCGGCTCGGTTCTACCGTTCCTCGGATTCCTTCGCCTTTACGAGGCGAAACTCATTTACGCGACGGGATTTACGGTTGCCCAGCTAAATGGCGACTCGGTTGCTCGAACTCGGCTCACCTTTCCACAGCATCGAACACTTTTTTTTCCCCGAGAAATTATCGAGCTTCGACGGTTCCTCGCGAAACGAACCGCCTCTACACCACTTCCGATTGGCTGGTATTTTTAAAGCCAGAGATTCCAGCCTCAGAAACAGCATCGTGACTCCTGTCCGACTGGGTCGTAATCCTCTTTTGTTCCTTTTCTCGGGATACCACGCCACCCATACTCTTTTCTCTCTCTTTCTCTTTCTCTTTCTCTTGACTTTTAACGATAGCCGGACCGAGATAGGGTGAACGAAACGGTAGCCGAAGTTTTGGATGCTTGATCTATCGGTGAACAGGAAAGCTGATGGTAGATCGAATCTTCTGCTGCTTCTTCGGGGCAGGTGCATTAGGTTAGTTACACGCAGAATCACGGAGATGTCTGATGTTAGGAGAAAGTTGAGGGTTAGATAAGATGCTGGAAGAATAGGGACTGATGGAAAGGCTTCTCGCGATAAGTCTGAAGTGTGGCTACTACGTGCTGGTCGTTTAGCTCTAGGATAATTTCCTGCCCTCTCGCTTGAATCGGTACTTGGAAATTTTGTAACTTTTCGAGGCTTTCAGGTGGTCTTTCAAGTAAAATATACTTGACTCTGTGTAAATATATTTATATTCAGAAGTGTTTTAAAATGTTTTGATCTAGAAACCGTTTCTTCGACTCGATCACACTTTTACTTTTATCAAAGAGGAACTTGACCCAGTTTCTAAAATCACGTTTAACATTCGGAAACCCATCGATCCGGTGAAAAGAGGTGAAACGCTCAGAGGTATCCTCAAAGAACGCTAAATATTCGTTTATTCATGAACGACAACGATCAATTTCGTGGTTGTCGCCGGGGGCAGCGAACTTCAGCATTACGGTTTTACATTTCCATTGAAACTCCCGGCTGAACTGCACGCGGAAATCTCACGGCCAGAAATTAACCCAGGAATTAGGTTCGGTTCCCACGGATCCGATGCAAATTATTCATCCCGCCAGGGGCTATCGACGCTCAATTTGCACGGAGTTTGAGCAGCCTTCGGATTTAATTCTTCACCCGGTTGGATCGTCGCATTTGAATTCGTGAGTGGTTCGTGGGATCGGTGATTAGGATTCTGCTGTTTGCGCAAACAGCCTCTCGGACCGTCCTTTGTCTTGAGCGAACTTTGTTCGATGCTGATTTTCTGGAATGTCGTTTGTTGATTTTTCATGCTCAACTTACAAAATGCAAATATTTCAATTCAAAACTTCATTTTATCAAAACACATTGATACAGATTGATTCAAAAAGGAAAATTGCCTGTCTTTTCAAACGTTTTGTACATTTAACACGTCTCTACGTTAAATGAAACGAGGATCTTGTTCACCGAATTACCGAATTGAAGGTAGAACAATTCCAAGAATTCCAAGAAACAGTTCGCTTCCGACAAGGATCGATCGAAACAAGCTGGAGCTTTGGTATCGAGAAAGGCCGTTCGGTTCCTTGCCTCCTCGGATTCTTGTTTCTCGTTCACGTGCTCGTCGTATAAATTCGTCTTAATTCCGCTAGCGGGTTTCGGTGGAGCCGTTCGAAGGAGATCAGTAGAAGGAACGGGGATTTAAGTCCATTTTTCATATACACAGCCTCGTAATGTAAAGGGTTCGAGAGCTCGAGTAGTCGTACAGGAGTACACGAGCGTCGTAATCCGATACTTCCGGTCGACTAAAGGCTTTAAAGGATAAAAAGCGAGCAGCAAAAGTTAGCTCGAAGCGTTTTCGATGCGCTACCCTCGGAACGTGAGACCACGATAATGCCCTTCGCGTTGCCATTTAGCGACAACGAGCCTGGGGACCGATCGTTAAAGACAATCCCTCTCTTTCCAACTCACCCTTTCTCTCTTCCGTTCCCTCTCGCAACCCCTTGTCGCGTTTCTTTTCACGGAAACCCTCCGGAACGGTCTTCGCTTCCTTTACAAGCTACGTGATTCCGAATTGTTTGACTTTCTGCCTTCTATTCGTGTTGTATCACGGAACGCGTTGTTTTCCATCAAGATCCGCGTCCCGGATAATGTATCTTGTAATTTTAAGATATCTGCCGGGTCAGGATGAACCCTACTACCCGGAGGGTTTAATCGTAATTAATTAGGGAGGTTCGTGTATTAATTTGCTTGGGAGCATCTTCAAAGTTTTGGACTTTGGAAAATAAAAAAATTTGTTATTTTCAGATTAATTTGAATTAATTAACGTATCCCTTCGTAATAATATTAATATTAGCAAACAAATATAATTTCCTAGACTGAAGTTCAAACATACCTTCTCGATCGATCAGAAAATTAGTAAAGATTTTTTGATTACCCCAAATTACTATTCAATTGAAATGAAAAATCGCTGCACAATCTAGCTGGTGCAAGAGAAAAGGTCCGTGTTCCTTTAGCTGACACTGTTCGTATAATTAGACTTCCGGTTCTGGTTGTTTGCAAAACAGCAACGGCACAGTGGAAGCCGTTGCATCCTGGTTGTCGGTGTTCGGCTGGCTTCTTTTGAAATTGTAAGCATTTCTAGGAATTCCGTGTAAAATAAAGCGCCGCGGGACGAGCCGCGGACACGTTGAGCCCTCGACAAAGGGTTGCTGGAAAATAGGGGGGAAAAAACTTTTCACTTAAAGTTAGCCAGCTAATTCGAAGAGGCAAACTTGCGAGCCGGTGTATCGGGACTTTGTAATTCCGGGTCGCCTCTCTTGGTTTCTTCGCAAGTTGCGCAACAAACAGCAGCCGGAAAGTTCTCGTTTCTCTTGTAAATCGAGCGAGAACACAGCAATGAGAAATAAAAAACAAAATAACATACGTACACTGTTGTGTTAAATGGAAAACTTGCAAAAACTTTTATACCAATTATCACAGTTTGATAAAAAATATATTCGAAAGCCGAGAAAAGAAGATATTAACCGGCTTAGACTCTTTTTTAATTATTCCACAAGCGCAATGAACATCTTACTGTCACATAGAAAATGCTTAATTAAAGCGCGCTTTAATGGCGACAGTTTGCGCGGCACAGGGAAAAGAGAGCCGGTAAAAATGAAGAAATTAGAAGAACATTTAATTTCGTCGCGGAAGGTGAAACGATCTCGAGAAGTGGATAGAGAAACGGTCCGAGAAGTTAACCACTTGCTTTTCCTCGGACCATGTCGCTCGAGAGAGCTCGACAGAATGCCAGCGGCTTTTCTTGCAAGCTCGCAAGAAACGGCACGGAATTGCCAACGTTTCACAAAGATCCTCGAACTTTTCGGCCCGGGACACTTTGTTCTTTGACGCGACACTTTGTCCCCGGACAATGCAAACCAATCTGTCCCGCACAATACTACGACAGAATCGCCAACTCTTTTGTTTCACAGAGATTCTCGGACGCACTTTAGAAACTGCGGATGGTTTTATACCAAGAATCGGTGTTTAAACGAAAATCTTGATGAGAGGGAAGTTTTATGAGATCTTTATCTTCACTGGGTCACCGAGTTTTCGATTAAGTTTACAAATAACGATAAATTGAAGAGGAAGATATCAATTACCTTCTTAATAAGAATCTTACTATTGTTCAACATCCTCCAATTAAATCCACGACACTCGCTCGTATATCAAAGGGTTTCTCCTTTCAAACTTCCCGTATAAACTCTTCAGGATCGCCATTACCGATTGCACAGTAACAAAGGAAATATACTGGAAGCAATTACACACACGACAGCAAATGAAATCATACTTTCAAATATCGTTGCGATTCGATCTTCCCACACGTGTATCTGAAAATCACCGCTCTCGATCATGCTCGAAGAAAATGGCGGCCGGTAAGCAGCGGCGAGCAAACAATGGAAGAATTCCTCGTTAGAAAATTACCGGCTTCCTTTCACGAGCCAGCCACGGCTCGAATATCGCAATTATTGCTGATGATATAAAGTTAACCCGAGGAGAGCATCGTAATTAACCGCGGATCAAAGCGAATGCACGTCGGAAGAAGATATTTTTGCAACCCCTTCTTCGTGGCACGCAACCGGTATGGACGGCCACTTTCTCAAAGAATAATCGTTCGAAACAATTCGCTTGTTACCGTGGACTGCGTCTTGTCCGCTTCGTGTCTTCGAAGAGGAAAGAGAGGAAGGGAACGGTGGAGTAATGTACAGGGGACAAGTTTCTGTTCCTTGGCTCACGAACGATTAAGTATGTTCTACACGCTGGTTCCTCTCGATTGTTCTCCCAGTGTGTTTTCGTTTCTTCTTTTTCTTTTACCATCTCCGTCGTGGTTCACCTTCTTCCGTTTCCCTTAACAGCGGGCTCGAAGTTGATTGCAGGACGAAATAAAAGCTCGAGGAGAAAGGCTTCCTCGAGACAGCTCGTCTCGGAGAGGGTTTGGTGTAACGATTTTTAGAAAAGTTTCATTTTTACAAGATTCTTTTTGGAGTTTAATAGAAAAAATTTTTTCTTCGATGCTTTCGGTTGCAGTATGTACAGTTGATCATTCGTGGTGCAATACCTTGAATTACAACGGCGATAAAGAAACTGCATCAGAATCCTCCCCTTTCATCCCCCGTAAATTCCAGCCGACGCAAAGCTCCCGTGCCATGGAGAGCCATAAAAGCCCGGCACGATGTCGAAAAAGAGAGAAAGAGAGGTAGCTGCATGGGAAAGCGAAACTTTCCAGGCTTTTTCACCTTTTCTCGGGCGTCACGCATCTGTTGCATGCCCCGGTATTAATTATGGGATAATCCTTTCTACGGGGAACCCTCTGTTGCCATAGGAATCTCGTGTTCCGTGTTAGAGGTACATCCTCTGCAACGAACAGGTGGAAACACGAAGATCGTTTCGACTGACTTTCGTCCGGATGTTGGAGATTCGTTTTTTTTTCCACCGTTGGTAGGATTAATTTAAGGCGACTTACAGTTACGCGACTCGAGTCGCAGCCATTGTCCTTCCGGACCAAACATCCGTCGAGTTTCTCGCGGGCTTCTCGTTCGTTAAAGTTACTAGAAATTGAGCTTTGTCGTCGCCGTAAACATCTCTGGGTATGAAACTTGTAAAAGTTTTCGAAGAGACGGTGTTTGCTTGGGACATCTGCGGCTAGCGGAGTAATTAGACGGATGAGGTTCTTGATTAATTAACGCCCATCCGGGGGAGGGTGTGAGTTCGAGATACTTACAGCGATTCGCGTGTTCCTCGCGAAGAATTCATTAATTATCGGTACGAAATTTGTAAAGTACATTTTATAAACAGTTCACGGAAGATAAGAAATATCCCATAACTCAGTTCTGCCAGCAAAAGAGAGAGTTAATCGAAAAGTAGGATGGCGGAAGTGGCCGTCGTCGAGAGGGTGGAGGCGGCGAGCAAACATCGATGCGACGTACGCCAGGCTGGAAAGTATATTTTCCGACGTCGGGAATTTTGCGAGTAAATAGAGAAGTTGGCCAGCCTGTATGCGACACTAACGAGCATCGAAACTTTTCAGTTCGCTCGGCTGATCGCGGGAAGATCCCGCGGCTGATCAGGCCACTTTCCAAGTCTTCCAAAGACTTCCGGAGTCCCGGTCGCGAGGCGTTTCCTCTTCCCTTTTTCCTCTGTCCCAGGGGAATAGCTGGACTTTCTCCTGGTGTTCGCCACGCGGGACTCGACGATCCGTTTCCGCAAAGTCGGCCAACTTATCGCGGCAATTAGAGGTCAATTAACGAGCACCTGCTGGATCGATCTCTAATTGGCCGACAAATTGCTCGGAACCGGAGATACTCGATCACGAAATCGAAATTACCTGGACGATTACCGGGTAGGAAAAGGTTCGATTTTCAAACGCCTATCGCGTTCGCCAACGCGCCGCGTAATTGATCCAGATTCGCGAGTTGCTCAGCGACTGTTGATTGCCACGCTTGTTCTAGGAATGATAACTTGTTTCCATGGGGCGACGGTGCGAGAAGGCGATTACCAAGCGGTGTTTCGCGATCGATGCTGGCCCGATTAGGTGAACGTTGCCTTGGGCTAGCGTGATCGAAAGTGGGAAACGAGAAATGACGCTGGAAATTCGCTTTTCAGGAATTTTCTTCTGCTTTCATATGAATTTCTTTGATGTTTTCTTTTCTTCTGACTTATGTAAATCTGAAAAGCTCGGTTTTACATTATTTACCCTCGTTTTTTGTTCGACTTTAAAAGATGTTATTAGATCAATGAATTAAGAAAGTTGATTTCTAAATGAAAATTACTAAGTGATAGAAATAATCGAGATCGGACATCGACTTTGGCGTCGATTCGGGAGCAGATCGGCCCGTCTGCACCTCGGAATTATTTAATTTCCATCCCCTCCAGCTGTTCCCGACTCCTCGAAGCTGAAACTTTCCGGCGGAATCGTTAGCGCTCGCAGACGGGACTCTCTCTGGATTCTCGGAAAACTGAATAAAACTCGCGTCGTTTCACGGCGCGGCGAGGGGCTGCAGGCGAGTTCAGCTGGAATGGGGTGGTGGGTCTCGAGGACACCTTCACAGGGTGTGCTGAAAATATGCTATCAAAGCGCGAGACGATCAAAGAAGCAATAAGAACCGGAGAAATTTGTTTCGAAATGCTGAAGGATTTTTTTTCACGATGAATAGCTGTAGAAATTGTGAGCTGAAAGACGAGGTTGGAGGGTCGAGAATATTCTTGGGGTGAGTCTGTAGAATTACAAACAACGAATTTGCAAATCGTAAGCAGATTAGATATCACGGAACGTTTCTTTGATTAAAGAACAAAAAGTTGAAGGATCGACTATTATTTTCTTTGAATCACACTTTGATGAATCTGAAATATTTCCAACCATCGAATTTAAATCAAAAGGCTTGTATAATATTCTTACCACACGTGCCATCTGTACTCGATTCCAGGTTAAAATCACCCTCGAAATTACCCCTGAAACCCTAAATCTTCAAACGAACCCCAATTTTACCACGAAACACCATCCACCGCCTTCATTTTTCATTCACACCCTGATTCACCACCCCAATGCCACCGGTTTCCAACTTCTCGGCACACCTTGTAGACCTCATCCCCCCGTCTGGTCGGGGAAAAATGTGCCTCGGTTGGATGCTGGCGGGCCGGTAGTCGGCGACGAGCGTCACGACGACGAGTTGATAATTGGACGCCTCGTTACGCCGCGTTACTTTCACCCCCTCTGTTCGCCCGTCCCTTTCTCCGTAGTTTATTCTTCGGCAACCGAGGCTCGAAAAACATCGCGGCCTCCTGTTTAACCCTCGCAATACTGACGTTTCCGGCAGCGAAAAAAAAAAAAGATGGAAGAAGACCAGCGTATGTTCGAAGCTGTTGCGAGATAACGAATTAAATTTATTTCCTAAATTCAATGCTGTTCGATAGGAAAGAGAATTTTCTTCTTTTAAATTAAGTTCGTTAGTCGCCGGTTCTTAAGAAGCCTCGTCTGGAGGAGTGATGAATAGGGACGGTGAAGAGTAAAGGGTGAAAGGTACACAGTGACTCTTGTTAACGTTGGCTGCAGGTGTGCAACCCGTGAAATTACACAGTCGGTGTGTATCACGCGTGACGCGTCCCTGGCGGCATTTTAGACGCCAGTTAGAAATACTCTTCGGCTAATAAATCTGACCTGCCGGTAGCTAGATTTACAAGGACGAGCATCGGTTTATCCGATCTGGATCAGGATCGTTCGAAGCAGCAGTCGTCTGCGCTTTTTGCCCCGGAGGATCTATTAGGACGCGATAACGTCGATGAACCAGTTCTAGCGTGCTTCTATTCAGGTACGCAAGGTAGCTGCCCTGTTGATTCGCCTTGAAATTACTGTCTGAGCCTCTGTACGTTTGCTGCGTACATACGGGAGCCTTGGATGTGATTGAAGTACGGATTGATTGAATGGAAATCGATGATGATGTATCTTCTTAGCAGTTATGATCATATTTTTAATTTTCGGATGGCGGACCATGGAGAGAGCCCCAATTTTATTTTATAAATTTGGATCAAAATTGATTCAAAGGTTAATTCTGTCAGGGTTTAAGAAAAATTTGATCTCAGTTAGTAGATATATTATTTCTTGTTCCTATGTCAGCGTTAAAGTCAATCAGAAAACTGGATTATTAGCTCAATTTCATTTTTCTCGATACACGATCGTTTCCAGAAGCACAGACGTCCGCATGTAGCGTGACAGACGACTTTTCCTTTTCGCCCATCGTTACACCCCTTCCGGTGTCCCCGATTCCACCAGTCTGACGTGAAATTCCCTTTTGTCCCGTGTCCAGATGCTGTCCTTTCGTTACTCGTCGCTAAGTTTGTTTCTAGTTTACCGTAACGAGCGACTCGTCACGACTCGCTGCCTTCTGTTCTCTGCTTACTGTCATGCCCATAGAGTTTGAGTGCCGGTCGAGAAGATTGAAGCTGCGAGATAAAGGCACGCCGATTTAACGTTGCATCTCGGTGGTGTTCATGTTGGAATTATTGCAAGATATCTAACCGCGTTTCGTACTCTTATCGCGATTTACATGACAAAATACAGTAGATGGCACGAAGATTATGGAATAAATTTTCTGTAATTGAATATGGCCATCTGAAAAGGGAAAAGATCGTAGAAATCATATCGGACGAGACGAACAATCCTGGAATCGGAATAGACATTGGGAAGAGAGAAAAGCAATTTGCACCCGTGAATGCACCCCACGCAGCCAGCAGCCATAGATCGTGTAAAGGGGTGCGCGACAGTGCTAGAAGGCGAGGCAGTCGTATCGCTGTCGTCTGGCTTATGAAATATCACGAGGTCAGGTCAGCGTCTCGAGACAGCTCGAAGTAGCGAGTGTTAACAAGCCGAACCAGAGCCGGCCGTTCATTTCGTAGCACGCTGTGGCCAATTTTCACCGAGTCGAAGACGAATACCCGCGGTTTGGTCAGTGACACGCGATGGCCAGACAGGAAGAGAGTAGAATCAAGCGGACAAGAGAGAACAAAGACCTCGCAGTTAGCTGGAAGCCACTTCCGATCCCTAATTGAGAAGCTGCTCCGGATATCTGTTCTCGTGGATCAGGACTCTATCTGCAATCTGCAGCTTCTCTCTGTCCTCCTTTCCAAGCGTCTTGGATCCCCCTTGGGGGTCCAGTCAGTATTCGACACCTCTGGCCCGCCGAAATTTTAATTTCTCAAACTGAAAATTCCTGAGAAAATAATTTTATCTCACAAAATTATCATCTTCACATAATTAAGAAATTGAACAATATCTTCTGTTCAAATCTCTGTTCTGAAATTTTATTTTCGACCTCCGGTACTTGGTCTACAATCGACGGGTCTAAAGTGGAATTTAAATTTCGACCGGAGGAGCAGAATCGAAGTTGGAACGAGTATGACCCCCCAGCCTTACCTGTTGAGGCGACAGTGTGGGCGTTGGGGCTCGTTGAAAGTTTGATGGACGAGCGACCCTGTCTCCCTCCGCTGATTCCTGTGTCGCTTGGACGAGGTTGCATGAGTTATTGGTCGATGCAGGGTGTTTTCGTCGTTACCAGGGTACCATGGAGAGAATCGAGGAACGAGAACGATCGACCGGGCACGTATAGAGAGAACCATTCGATTGTTGTACTCCCACGAGTTTCGTTCTTTATCGTACCGCGATCTCCCGATTGCCACTCCTAGAGGTTACCCTTCCTCGTTCTGATCTCGTGGACCCTTTTGAAACTGGAACGATCCGTAACAATCGACATTTCGACCTCGAGTGCTTACAGGAAGTCACGATATCGTGTTTGGGACCATGATTTTTCAACACTCGAGTGTTGACGGAGAGGACCATAATTTGACGTCCATCGTACCTTCTTTTCGTTTCGAAATAAAAATGATTGAAATAACATTAATTTATTTTCTAGCACTTTCCTCTTGAAGTAGAAGAATCTTTTAGTAACCGAAGGCTATTTAATTAAAGGTAGAAATGAACTCCTCTTAGATGTTAAAAGCTTTTGATCATTCTGACGAGAAGTTGCTTCAATTTAATTATAGATCCTCCAATTGATCGATACAGGAAATGTAATGTAAAATGCTTCGCAGCAAAAGATTTTCAATTATTCTGATAAATCAGCATTCTATAAATAACATTATTTACATATGGCAATATTTTCGCTTGGAAATCAATTTGTATGTTGATTAATTTTGTTAATTATAACACTGTTGTTTTAATACAAATTGTTCTCTGCATCAATAATTAAGCCAATATGGATTGAAGCAATTTTAACCAAGACACAAGAAAAAAAAAAGGAACAGATTCAACCAATTGCACTCTTTCGAGCAATTTAGTTCAAATTCCAGGGATTCGTGTGTGTACGATAAAACAGGGAAACGTTGGAGGACAATGAAGAGAAGTCGAGGATGTCGCGGGTTTTTCAGTTTCATCCGGTCGTCGAACGCTAAGCGTCGCGATGCCTAATTAAAAAGTTCCGGGCCGCGTGGAACGCGGGCGGCGTCAATTATAATTTCCAGCCGGCATATTAATTGTTCCGTTTCCGAACGAGGAAGCCGGACAATACGAATCTCGGGCGTTGTTAATTTTTCCCTGGACCACGTTGCTTCGTTAATTCTCGCCGAGCGCACGCCTGGAACGTAATTTCACGACGCAACGCGTCTCTCCTGTCAGCGTCGCGCCGCTGTAAATAATGAACCGACTGTCGATCTTTCGATGCCTGGATTTCCCGTAAAAACACGATGCCTCTGAACGCTGTAAGTGTAAAAGGAACGGATTTAAAATTCTCGTTTCATTGAATCGTCGACGTTCATTGACGTTAAATCCTCTTTTTTTTACAACCCCCATTCGAAACAATTCTTACACGCAATGTACTTGAAATAAAAAGAAAATACAACTTCTAATTGTTCCTCATTATACGAAATCGATAAAAGAATTCTCTCGAAGTGTTCGATCCTGAAGCAACAAAACGAGCATTCAACGACGAACGAAGGAACAAAGAGAAGTCGTTTAAGCAGCGACTCGATTAATCGCTGTAAAATTCCGCTTAACGGCGAGTCGTAATCGTGTAGGATGGTTCGATAAAACTGGAAGAAATCGTTCAGAGTAAACGAAGCTGCGCTCCATTCGCATAAACGATTTCGTTCGACGAGAAACGAGAACCCGTGCCACTGACGCGTCCGACGTGGATCATTTATTTTCAAAGAAGCGTGTAATTTTCAAGGAACCGATACGCGGGACCCACGTATTATTATCAGTATCGCGAGTAATTGCGAGCGGCGTATCGGTAATTGAGTACAAGCGAGGGGCGTGTTGAACGAGCTGCAATCGGCAGTCGTGATGAGAGAGAAAATCGAACGGGTAGGAGAGTGAGAAGGAACGAGAAGAGTTGAAAGACTCGAAGAGGTGAGAGGAAGTGAAATTGGAGGAGAGAAAGTAGGAGTAGAATCGAAAAACCAAGAAACTTGAATGAAAAGAAAAATGAAGTGATTCGGGCGAGAGATAAAGGGTTAAAGGGAGAGGGTTGGAAAAAAGTTGGATCGAAGGGGAAACGCAGGAAAATTCGAAATATGGGAAATTTGTATGGGAAAGGGTGGAGTAAATGCTATGACAAAATTTAAATAAAGAAATTGTTAAAAGATTGGGAAAAAATAAAGAGAAGAAAATTAGAGATACATAGATAAACTTGAGTAGGCGCGAATGGAGCCGAAGAAGAGAAGAGAGATAATAGAATCAAGATAAAACGAGAAGGATAGAAAGAGAGAGAGAGATTCGCAATTAAGGCGAGTGCTCATTGCGTAAGCAGAACGCGTCGAGAGGCAAGAATTCGTTCCATCGATCGTATATTTATTGTTGCGACAAGAATCTAGCTCATGCTAATAATCGAGAGCGATGATTTAGCGAGTTGAATCGTTCCGTGACTGATGAAAAATTCGCGAAGATTATATATCGCGGTGGATTATCGGCGACATAATCAACGATTTCCCATCAACTATTGAGACCGGACGTTTATTGCCGCTGTTGAGATTTATCGGTACTGATTTCTGCCGACGTTTCTACTCGGCCCTGTGTCTTCACGACTTCCGGCCGATTCCACTGCGTCCACCTCCCCTTTGGCTGTGAGATATAGTCTCGCTGCTGGTGTTTGCTTCGCGGTTAATTGAAAGGGGGATAGAGATTTGCTACGAATGTCTCTAACTCTGGTGTCTGTAGTTTAACAGAGATTTTTATTTTATACGAGGACACCAATTCCATATGAAATTTTCCAAAAATTTTTTCTTATTTTAATTAAACGATAATATTGAATTAATAGTGTCGGTGACTGGTGATTCAACAGACGTCGTTATCCAGCTGGTCTTTAAGTTCAGAACAGGTATCGGTCTTTGATTAATGTTTCCTGTTCGCTTCCTGCAATATAGTATCGACGACTTCTTTTCAATTTCATAATTTCCAATGCTTTCCTTTCCTCCACGTCAGATTCCATTTGTAACCGCAATGTTTATTGCACCCTTAATTAAAGACCACTCCATACGCATTAGCATATCGATAATCTGTTCAAGTTATAAAGCTTCTAATTATTAACAATTTCTCTTCATTTATCCTTATCTGTAACGGTTCGATTAAAATCATCTAAGGAACAGCGTAAAATTTCGAGATTGAAAATGGAAGGGTGCCTAAATTAAACTGAAATCGTCACTGTCGGCGATGGCTCGTTATCCGAGAGTTAAACTGCGAGTTTCATCATGGCTGGTGATTCTTGTTCGATAGAAACGAACCCGTTTCGCCGTTCGACAAAGACGATTCGTCGCGGATACGACGTTCTGTCGCTCGTTGGAATCTGTAGTAAGCTACCGTGTCGAATCGGATCGTTCACCTCCGAATTTACGATCGATGCTTAACGAGCTACGCTACAACAGCTCCTAAAGAACCTTGGAGGGTTCTGAACGCGTATACAGACACGAGTCATTGATCCAACAGACTTTGAAGAATTACCAAACACCATTGAACTAATCAAACTAATCGCTGGACGTTGTTTCGCGTTCATTTCTCAGCCGTTCCATTAGAATATTTACAGGGAAACTGTTTCAAATGTCCAGCCTGCGGTGGTGGAAATGATGGCGCGTCACACTTTAAGTGTGCCTCGTGTTGCCCCGTGCCATTAACGACCGTCCGTTCCGATTTTCCGTCGCTTCCATTGTTCGAATCGTCGAATCACCCTTAACGAATCGCTCGTTGAACGCTCTTTATGGACTCGCGCCCTGGAAAGTGACCATCGGTCATCGTGTTTGTCAGGGGTGGAAATCGAGCTTTGATTTAACCCTTTTCCATTACCGAGTATCGTATACATGTAGCTATAGAAGATTGAAATTAAAATTAAAATTTAATCCTACGAGAACTTCGCACGGCTCTTCAGAAAAAAGATTGCACCAGTCACGTAGAACTTGAAGAATCTATGACTCGTCGAGTCAATGATTCCAAAATCTAAAGAACAAAAAAAGGCTCGAGCAACCGAGGTTGAAGCATCACTCGAAGGTCCGGGGTTGAGTTTGAATCTTTCAACCCGGGGAACCGTCTAAACAAAGACACGGACACCTGCGACGGAGCCGTGTGAATGTGGTCGGACGTGGTTCGTTCTGCAGGTTACAATTTACGCGCGGAAGAATGAAGTGGCGAGGCGAGAAGGGTGCGCGAAAGGGGTAAAAGAACGTCGAGGAATCAGACTGAAGAAGGGAATGAAGCGGGGAGAGAAAGAGAGAGAGAGTCAGGCGAACAGAAGCGAAAAGCACGAAACTCGCATTTCCCTAAGTATAACGTATGCTCTTAATCCGGGAATTTATGCGAGCGGAATTAACGTGCGCTCGGCCTGCCTCGAGCCGACTCGTCTCGATTGCACGGGCGTGGCGTACCGGACTGTGAGAGCTCGACTTAAGTACCGTTCGCAACGTTGTGTGCTTGCAAGTCCGTGTGTTTCGATCGAATCGAATTGAATTTCCACCGAAAATTTCCTTTCCTTACCTCGAATAATACAAAATTACGTTCGGTGGAAACAACGCGAAGGGCTAAGGTTATTGTTTCGACCCTCGATCTCTGCCAGGAACGCGTGTCCCTCTGTCGCGCGCAATCAGACCAGAATCTCCGGCTCGCAATCACGAGTAAATCGCGCGAAACAGCAAGCCATCCGTCGCCGAGAGAATTCCTTTAGCGGAGTCGCGTTGACGAGCGTCGTCTGTCGCCAAAGGTCCTTTCGCCAGGGTCTTCGGCACCGGCATTCCAACCCTTCGTTGTCCCTCGACGTCGAGGGAAAAGGGGCGGCGGGTTTCGCGCGGCAAGACGATTCTCGCGGCAGCCTAGCCGGTTCGCTCATGCGTTTTCCGCTTTATACCGTGCACGGAGAGAGAAATGGGGAGAGCACGAGAGACGTACGAGAGTGGAACGTCTGAGAGGACGAGAGTCACCTTTCGGCTGGCTCGAAATTGAAGAAGAGAAAGCGGCAACGGGCCCCGTTCACTCGACGATTTCCAGACGACCCGGATGAGTAAGCGGATTTTAAATTGCGTTTCGAATAAAAAGGGAAAGGACACCGAGAGTGGTGGATTTTTGAGGAAAAAATTCTTCCCATCCCTCGCATCGAGCGAAGGGTTAAAAGTATCGGACTCGGATCGCGAGTTTCTAATTATGCAGAAACGAATTGGAAATTCTTTGCGCAATGAACGATCGGTTTACTGGCGGTTGTCGAGTGTAACAGGTATACGGTAAATTGTCCAGGGAACGCGTGTGGCTCGAGTAATTTGTTACGGAACCCGGGTCGATCGAAGATGAAAATCGCGGCTCGGACGCGGCTCAAGTGATATCGTTGCTGTCGATCGCGGCAGGCGGCGGTGAACCGTGATCGAGTAGGTGTTAGATCGTATCTGGTTGTTGCTCGTGTCCTATGAATAATGGACGTAATAAAGCGTGACCCCGAGGTAGGGAAATTTTTTGAACCGTCCGAATCGAGAACTGGACTCGAATCACTTTTCCATTTCGTACAAACTACCATGAGCCCTCTTTTTTCTTCTTTTCTCTTGAGAAATCATTGTTACCTCGGTATGCGCTTCAACCGAGGCTCGATGTTGCAACGCGTAAATTATTGTTTCGCGGGCATAGATTAACGAGAGAGGAAAAGGGTATCAGGGTGAAGGGGAATTATTGAAATTCTTGTTGTTCTTCGAGCAAAGTCGAACTCGATTTATGGTACTTTGTTAACGGGATGCTTTACGAGAAGAGGTTTTAAAAATGGTGAAAGTCGATTATCCGGAGGAATTTTGTTGTTAATGAGAGGGCAGAGATCCGGGGTTATTTATGAACATCGAGCCATCTGTTTCATCGTACCGTTCGTAGTTAATTCAGTGTACATATAACAGACTTCGGTGGTTTTCTCTGTCATGTTTGCGGTCAGTATGGCTTGTTTCTAAATTGTGTCATCAAAGTTTAGATCCACGATATGAATTTAATCCGCCCAAAATTCGCTAAACAATTGTTATGCAACAACTTCTCCTATCATCCCCTTTGTGGTCTGAATTTATTTTCCTAATAGCTGTGTACGAACTAAGTAGTTTTTGAAATATTTACTCGTATCCTGGTAACTTTGCTTGTTACTCCAACGACACGTGTGATGAATCGCTCAGAAAGGTAGACGTAAATCAGTTTGATTAATTCTGTAATTATCATTTTTGAATAGCCTGGCGTTTCTGTGGAACTGAAACCGGGATTAAAAATATCAGATCTCGGTTCAGTCATCCATTAACACCTTCTATTCGCTAGAAACCGCAATTGGAAACATCAAAGTACATTCGCGTTCAGTCATCCATTAACACTTTCTATTCACTAGAACTGCAATCACAATTGAAAACATCAATTTGCGTTCAGTTGTCCATTAACACCCATAAAAAAAATTTGTACAATTATAGGGATAAAATTTCTCTACAACCATAAAACATAATCGCACTCGAGGAAACCGATGTTATTTTCTACCATTTCTTAGTTTCTTTTTCTTGGCTTTCTAGATATGCAAGGGTAGCGACACGGAAAAAATAACTTCCTCGACACAAATCTCTAAACGAGAACTCGCAAGGAGTTAAAATATTTCACTGGTCACGTGACGACACGATTTTTCATCGCGTCACGATGCACGTTAATCGCGGTACATTGCTCGATCTAGGACTCACGATTCGTTGAGATTTTTCGTGACGATTAACCAACTCGAAATAAATTGCACGTGAAACGTAATCGAATCGTTCCCATTGCCAATTATCGGCGTTATTTAACAGCCTTTGTTAACGGCCGATCGCTCGATCCTGATAAGTATTTATCTGCACGTTCGACGTAATATTTCACCGGTCGGATATTTACTTTGTATCTCGTTATCAGCTTGTACCACTTGATTGGCTGGTGTTTCGAATTCTGGGCGGTTAGGTGTGTTGTTTCGTCAGAAAGTTTCGTATCGATATCGGATATAGGCGAATTGAATATTAGTTGCTTTAAAGTTGTTCGCTCGTGCAGTTTAGCGGATTTAACTAGCGTGTACTAGTTCTCGAGAAGAAACTCTACGTTTCCTAATTAACGATTTACGATTCCTAATTAAATGCTTCTAAACAAAGTATCTCAGGCTTTAAGAACATAGAAATCCGCAGGAATATTGAGACTTCAAATTTTTCACGACTTGGATATCTCGATATTTTCCATACCTTGAATTTTTATACAAAAAGCATCGCAACTCCAAAAGAAATCATTTTGAGGAAAAGAAAGATACTCTCCGCGAATTACCAATCGAAGGAATCTCGGTTTACACGCTCTCTACCTTGGTCTGTGAAAATATTCATTGAAAACGGTAGGTATAAAGCGGTCGAAAGCATTCCGATCTCCATTTCCAATCAACGTCGAGGACGAGCGGGTAGGAAAAGGGGAGTGTTTAAGTCTGGTCGCGTACACGACCGCCTCTCCGAGCGATTATAATAAAAATCGCGGCTTGCAAATCGAAAAGGGAAACGAGAGCAGAGTGTAGCCGCGGTTTCCAATCACGCAGATTTACATTTTTAATTTCCGCCTCCCCGTTGGTCAGGCCTTTTTCCCCGCCACCTTTAATTAACTCCGTTTTCTCGCTTCTTATATCTCTTGCTTGTCGCCTGCCTTCTTCCTCGTCCTCCGATCTGCTTCGCCGTCCCTCCGGTATCGACTTCCTCCGAAGCTATCGACAATTTTTCAATTACCCGAGCGAAAGCGAAGTAAATTAATTGTTACGCCAACTCGCTCGGTTTCCTTTTACTCCGTTTCCCTTTTTTTTTTCTTTCTTTCTTCTTCCTCTGCCTCGTTTCTTCTTTCCATTCGTTCAGCGGGAAACCGTGGAGTCTGCCGGTCGTCGAGTTTCGTTCATTTCTCCGTCGAGGGATACTTCGTTAGAGACTGGCAAGAAAGAAGCCGCGGATTTAGAAGCTCGAATTCGACTGGAATCCCTGTTTCCTGGACTCCAATGGCGACGTCGAAATTGGCTTACGCGAAGGAAAGGAGAACTATGGTTACACTCCGTGGGAATGGTAATAAATTAAATGAGGAAAGGGTGGACGGATCGAAGGAAACGGGAAAGTTTAGTGTGATCGATTGTTGTTGATCACGTTGTTTGTTCGCTGCTTTAGGAAGTTTAAACTAGCTACTTTGCGGGCACTTTGTAAACCTATGTATGTAAGAAATCTTCGGTTATTTCTTTCCTTTATTCTCTTTTAAAAAGAAGAATGTAGAATACATTTTGGTGGAGATCGTTTAAGTATCTCGTAACGATGTACGTAAGTACGTATTTAAAAGAAGTAGCACTACTTTCTTTCAGTTGCTAAACTTTCAAGAAACTTTCAATGGTCTTGTAGTTGAATGGTCGCAAGTAGCAGCGAAGTCTATAGTGACACGGAAAAATGTTAAACACTGGTTCGTTTAAAGGAATACATTTATCTAGACGTCGGGAATTGATATATTACTGACAGACATCAATAATGGCAACGGTACACGAGCATTAATATTCAATATAGACAGCGGGAGTTTAAACGATGCTATTAATTCTTTCGAGAAATAGCACCAATTGGAATCTTGAATGTTAATCCTTCAACAGCAGAGTTTGGATCGGTCGAGATTCAAGCTTATAAAACATATACAAGGATATCAATTTAAATTTTTAAAAGAACTTAAAGGAAATTGAATTAAAATTGGGGCTCTCTCCATGGTCCGCCGTCAAATTAAAGACAAAATATAGGATTTTCTCAAACAATTTTTTATTTTTATTTTTGTACCACATTTCAGTTGCTTTTAATACACTTTTTCCGAAGTATGTTTCCCAACACGTATCTTAAACGGGTCTATTCCTTCACCTCCCCGAATTTAGAACGTTTCACCGTCTGAAAAATCACTTCGTCAGTCACGTTCAGCAGCACGAGAAGCTTCGACGTTACCCTCGACGGTAATTAAATCTGATTTTGAGCGAACACCTAGGAGAACGCCTCGTCGACGCGTTTCCGATCGAATTCCACGTTCCTCCGTCGTGGACGTGACAGTCGATCGGCTCGTTCCGTCCAAGATTTCTCACTCGCCCCGAAAACTTGATAGACTGCCATGGGCCATCTCATATTTTTCGAGAAACAAACTAATGGCACCAGCTGCGGCCCTGTTCGATGGAATATAAATAAATACGAGGCGATCGATCAAACGCATCGCGACGACACGCGTCGGTGATCGTTAGGGGTGGGTGCTGTTTCCTTCGGATGTTTTTTGGGGTGATTCGTCAATGCTTTGTCGACCAGTTGCGCTCGATTGCACAGAGGAATTCTGGAAACTCGCGTTCTTCATTTTGCCTTCTCATTATGGGGGTGGTAAATTAGATATAAAGGAAAATTCATCTGGAATTTGAAAACGTGAAACTTTTCTCTACGAAAAAACTTTTTGCAAAATTCTGCCCTATGAAAAATAGGGATGTGAATGAGAAAGTATAGAACCACCCCCATAACGAAGGAGGAGCAATCTGGAATTTGAAAACGCCAACTTTTCCAACAAATCCTTGGTATCTATAAAAAAAATATATAGTGCAAGAAATTACCCTATGAAAACTGTTTGAATCTAATGTATTGCCATCAAAACTTGAAACTACCTTCTTGAAAGCTCCTCAGCCACAAAGAAGTAACTTCTGCGAAGCGTGGTCATCAGTACCTAAAAACAAATTCTCTCGTTACGAATTCCATTATCCTTCGTTCTTCGTGGAACAGCGGTCCAAAGATTTAACCAGCCAGAAACTGGTTAGTCGAAAAGAAGTTGCGCTTCCTGCACTTCTTTTTTCCATGTTCGCGTTTTTCACGCGAAGAGCGGAGCACGTTACAAAGTAACCAGCAAGATTTTTGAATGATTAATGTCGCGTCGCGAGCACTGTTTAAGACCGTTGCTCGATTAATGCCAGGCCGAGGGTTCAGAATCATTTTTCTTCCATTGACTGATGCTCGCCCAGCTTGTGAAACCTTCTGGACGCGACGATGTAACGCGATACACAGGGAACCTCGTAAACCCCCTGTCAATCTCGACGATGCTCCGGGATTTTCTTGTTCTTCGTTAGCCACGCATGTCCCTCGTTCGCGCACTAATACTCTTCTCTCTGACGTTTCTTCTACCTTCGTCTTCGTGGTGGGTCGTGTTACCGATACTTCGAAGAAACTGGGCTTTCGTGTCGATCAGATACGTGTGAAAATTTGAAATATCTTCTTCCATAGATAATTAAAAAATTTAATAATAAAATTCAAAGGCAGAACAGATTCTAATAATTTTCTTTCTTTTTGTTTCAGGTAAGTCTTCCCATGATTTCTGTCAACCATATTCATCTTCTTCATTTCTGGTATGTTGTTTCAAATCATCACTAAAATACCTAATTAATTTCTTTCGGTAAATTATATATTTTTAAAAAATTCTCTTTCAACTTGAAGAAGAATTTCTATCGGTTGTCACCGATTTTATCCGACAAACTTCCCTTCGAAAAGAGCTCAATAATTGCACCCTCTATATCCTAACGGAAGGACTATCGACGAAACGTCAGGGGACGAGGGTGAATCTCATTGAACCAGGAACATCGGTCGACTTAACCAAATTTTTTTCACCGTCTCCTCGTGGACGATGCACAGTCTATTCCGAGCGGGCATTTCTATCCAAGATGGACGAGCAAATAAGAAGTCGACGTTGGCCGGCACGTAAATACGAACGATTAGCGTGTCATCCATCATCCCGTGTGACGTTCGCTTACCAAACATTCGTTCGAACAACGTCGTCGTCGTCGTGGCAAGTTTTCGAACGGTTTCTTGGAGACCGCCTCTCCCACGAACCAGACCAGACATCCTCGTCCCCTTCCGGTGGCTGGAAACGAGCTTTTTATCGCTAATCGGATTTTCCGAATTCCTCGCCAGTTCGGATAAATATTAGATCATCTCCTAACGTCATTTTCTTTCTTGATCGATCAGGCTGGAAGAATATTTTCTGTTAATTTTTCTGTTAATCTCCCCTTGGCTGGGGTAATTTAATATTTCACCAAAGATGAAAAATAAGAACCTGGGGAAATTTTTAATTACTGTAATGCTTTGATAGTAAACTCGTTAGTAGACGCACCTTTCACATTTTTTATTTTTTTTTACATTTCACTGACGGGTAAACGAACAATGTTTCTATCTTTCTCAAGCTTATTGTTTTTAGTTTTTCTAAAGAATAAGCTGACAATTTCTAGAACACCTACCTCCCACGTTAATCGACGCGACGTGGCCTCGACGAGCGTCTACTATAGAGGCATTACTGTGTCCGAAGGGGAAAAATCGAAATGAACCGTGTAACCGAAATGATTGGCGATTTTTCTGGATCACATCGGTAACAAGATCGTTGGTTCGTCAATGAGGTTGTTAGGAGGACGGAAATAAGGCAGAAGGAGGCTCGGGACGTAATAATATCGTCTCTTTTGAAGGGTCGTTTAACGAGAATTGCGTTATTGACGGGAAGTGGCTCTGTTTGCCGAGGATTCTCTGGTGAAAAGGCGGATCGGAGATTTATTGCGATATTGTCGTTCGATTCAGCTATGATTGTGTCTTCTGCAACGTATCAGCTGGGGATCGGTGTTCGAACGCGTATCCCCGAGGAAAACTTTTATTTCGAACGATGAAACTTCCTCCCTTGTCAAATTTCAATGAAATTGTAAGTTAAGACATCCGCGTTGCGTCCACTCGAAATTTCTATATATCTCTGTGTATATTTGAATCAAGAGTTTCTGGAAATCAGAGACTTGGAAAGTCACAGTTTCAGAACGGAATAATAAGAAGGGTGCAAAAGTTTAATGAATATAAAGGACGCGAGGAAGTGTAACGAATGGACCGGCTGCTTCTTCTTATACTTCTTCACATCTCGGACGGGTTCTTTGCAAAATATCTTACGATATTTCCGAGGAAAGTACACAAAAGAGTTACTGGCAATCGTTACGTCCGGAAGAAGGATACGGAAGTTCCGCGCTCGCGGGAAAGAAACGCTGAAATTCCAGCAGGATCTTCGAAAGAAAAACTAAGGAAACTCCCCGGCACATTCAGAACGAAGAATACGAAAATTTCGTTATTACCATTGTCGGAAAATTACAAGAATTACAACTTTGTTGTTTCTGGAAATGGATACCGACCGCACCTCGTTGTCAATTATTTTTCGCCGTCATTTTTCTCCAACAAAAAACTTGAATATGATTAATAATTCAGCAAACGATACTCGCTTTAATTTTTAAACTTTCAAAGGTCAATTTAATGCTCTGCTGGCTCTGCGCATTTGAATTAAGCGAGCGAGCAGAGTTGAATCATTAATCATGAAAATTGAAAGCGATATAAATTTCATTTCATTTCATAAATTCATATAATTTTTCATGGAATTTTAATGCCGCGATAGAAATGGCAAATGATTTTTCCATTCCGATAACTGAATCCTTTTTTCGAGCTCCCTCGAACGTATCGCAGGTCGTTAAGCCGTGGCGATTGCCATCGACTGAAAATTCCGCGTGTCTCTCTAATTCCGTAGGCGAGTCGCGTTTCTTGCGACGCGGCTCGAAACGCGGATAGAAATTCGCGCGAATTCGGCGGAGCGTATTGTCCGTTTTCTTGCCCGACCCGTGGACGATCAATTGCGGCGCCTGCTTTCCCACCGGCATCCGCCTCGAAATTTACCGTCCTGCATTCCCGATAATTCATCGTCTTTGGGCACCGTCCAACAGCCACGCGACCGCATTTCTCACGCCCGTTTTGTCTCATTATTGCCCGCCTCGGCTCGTCTCAGCCAAGAAGCCGAACCTGGCATTCTCCGGAACACATCGGTCTAGTAAAACATTATTAAAACCAAAGTAACAGCGAATTAACCGACGCGAATGAACGTTCGAGTATCGCCAATTTATTTCACGATACGAATAAATTGGAGATACAGTTTTGAGTAGGATCGAAAGGCACGAGTGGCTGCTCTCGATTTGTACTTTAACGAGAGGACAGCGTTATGGAACTGGAAAAGTTTGCAGTTCGAGTGGTTCATGGCTGCGCTCACGAGAAAAGACGAAACTCTCGGTGGTTTTTAATTTCAACCTGGCCCACTAGTGCCAATTAACCTTCGTCAATTTCTACAGCACGATCGGACGCTGTGATAATTTTTCAAGCCGGAAATTCATGAAAATTCACGTGAAATGTGTTTGATTCGGTTCCTAAAGGGGGCCAGTTCGGAAATTACAATCGCCGTGGCGCGTGTAAAGCCTCGAATCAGCTCGGATAATGCTCGCTACACGAAGATCCGGAGGATCGATAGGTCACGTCGTCTTTCCGTCGAGAAATTGCGCGTTTCTCGTGTCGTCGGCTCGTAAGGTGTTCATTGCGCCCGACGAAACGAGCCGCTCGCACGAAAAGCCGGCCTGCACTCGATATTACCGGGGAAAATGTTTTAACCGGGCCTCCCGTGTTCCTGACGCTTCCCCGCAAACAACCCCGGAATTGCACCTTTGTTGAAATTACTCTTTTATTCGGTTTCACGATCGAAACGTTTGACGCTTCGTTCTTAAAAGAACGGGCATGGATATCAACGCTCTGATGGCATAAAAAGTTAAGCATCGCAGTCACGAATACCTAACACCCTCGAAGTGTCAGGAAACTTTATTCCCTTAGATCGCACCGTTTAATTTAAAATACATTTCATGCCTTGCTAGGCGATCGCAGGGTTGAGATTATTGAAAATAAACGACGAAAGCGTGGAACTGAAAGGTGTTAACCTTTTCTGATTTGACTTTTGCAACCACGCTTCATTAAAAGTAGCATAAACCGTGACCAGAACAGTTTCGCCAACAAGTGCTGAACGATCCTCAAAAACGGCAACGCGAAACAAACGGAAGTCACGTAGAAACGTTACTTTCCGTCCACTTTTAGCCCATCAATACTTCGCCGGTCCCAATTCTACGTCGAAAATAAACCCCGCTCGCAAGCATGATTGATTTCATCGTTCGTGTTCCCCTAAGCCGTCGGCGAGAAGGAGACAGAAGTCATCGAACCGTGCCGGCTAACCCCTCAGACACCGATGCTCGGCTGCGTGAACGTAGAAACACGGGCGAGGGTTGTGGCGGTGGTGGTGGTTGGGGATGCGGATCGATCAGCCCCTTTTTTTCTCTCGTGCCCGCGAAAGCACGGCTCTCGTATCGTCGAGCAGCATCTACGTTTCTCACCGGGGGCAATAAAAGTCTCCGCAAATCATGCGACACGCCAGCTTCTCGGCGGGAACGCGGCCGGTTGCGAGCGGCCGGCCGCCCGCCCAGCGATTTCCCGTTTCGCTCGTTGGATCGTTCGTTTTCCACCGGGGCAGTCGGGACAATTAGCACCTGCCCTGCGGCGCGCCGCACACCCTTCCTGTGGCCTGCTCTATCTCTTCGCCCGGGGCTTTTTCACGATATCGGGGACGCGTTAAACGCCGCCCGCGACGCGACCCTGCTTCGACGCGTGTTCCCCGTCGACTCGTTTCCTCCACTTCCGTTTGCTTTTGTTCTTTCCTTGCTAAGGTATGTAGAATTACAACGGTGGTAGTTGGGACCCGATCGGGGTCACCGTGAGGGAGCTTTTAAGAAGTTTCTCGGTGATACAACGTTAGCGTTGTTCTTTCTCCCCGCTGATTCTACAACGAGATTATCCTTGGTGATTTAATTGAAAGCGTGATCTTGATAAACGAGCCGGCTGATTTATACCAGAACGCGAAGTTAATTCGTACGGTTAATCCAGGGGATTTTTGTTGTTATAAGCGTTAAGTGAAAGTTGCACGATAGATCGGTCGGTGGTCCCCGGATCTGCCTCGAAGGAAATAATCCGACGTGCAATTCGTACCCGCAAACTTCCCGACGCGACGGTTTAATAAAAAGAAGCAAAACTCGTCGGATCTGTTGAAGAGCGTGGGAGGGGGAGAGTGAGGCCATTAACCGTAAAAGGTATTCACGGAGCTGGCTCGTTCGAAGGCTAAAGGAGATTGAAATTTCTCGTACGAGCAGCAGGGGACGGGCTTTATTAAATCTTTTTCGTAAACCGTAAATAAGGTTCGCGTTACCGGGGCGCGGAATGCCGTTCACCGGCGAACTTCAGCAGTTTGTCAGCAATTTTTTTCGCGTTATAACGAACTTTCCCGCGGCTGCCCTTGCAATTAAACTAGCGCGAAAAGTTTAGTAGCAGCGCGTCGACCGGCGTAATAGTAAACGGACCTGGTCGCGGGCCAACGAGTGGCTGCCAAAAACGCTAATGAAGCCGCGAACGCCACCTTCCTTCGCGCCCGCCGCATGATCCGCAATAAACTGCTTTGCGGAGAGACGCATTGTGTCTGTGAAGTTGCCGGAAACGTGGTTAAAAATCCCCACGGATCTGGTGAATTTATTATACTGTTGCGTCGAGTAGGATGGAAACGATTAAATTGAACGCAACCAAATGTTTCTTTTAGAATTACATTTGACTCGCGCTTTAGCGAACGCGGTAGACGATGATAAATCATCTATTTAGACATTTTTACCTTGTTACCTGTCGTGATTTGACGATTCTCTGACCAACAAACCGCGTTGTACACCGTAAAATCACCAAACACGAACATTCAACCGTTCTCCCCCTTACATTTCGCTTATCTTCTCCCTCGACACGCCTTATCACACCTCGAGTTACCTCGAAATCGAACGAACGAGCAGAGTGGTCGGTATTCAAAGTTCCGGACAAAACACACGCTCGTAATTGAAGGGACAGAGCGGCGAGGCTTGAAATTCAAGGTTCACGGAGATCGATTTGCTTGTCGCGAGGCGGTCGAAAGCTCCGAAAGTCAGAGAGCACCATCGTCGTCGTCGTAACAGGGAATTAAATTCACGTCCGTACGGTGTTTGTCGAGTACCTTGGACGTTTGGGGTTGGCGTTGCGGTTCGCGAATAGAAAATCGACTTTACTTTTCCGCGAAAAAAGGCGCGCACCCCTCTCGGTTGTCGATGCATCGCCGGTTTTGCCTTCGGGCTCGTCCGCTTTTACACCGATGGAATATTAAGCGGTCGGTCGCGGCGAGGGTTGTCTATGAAAATAGGTAGGGGAATGCTGTGCGAAGTGGCCGTTATCAGTTAGAAGCGTCAACAGCACCGCTGGCTTCCGAAGCTGGAGATGGAGCAAATAAATTCCCGTCACGGTTCCAGGCTTACGTGGTCTCTCGAATAATCGGTTATTTTGTCTCCCCCGTCGCCGCGGTCTGTTATAGAAAAGATTTACGAATATTATTTCGTTCTTCCATTTCCGACTCCCTTTTCTCTTTTCGACCGGCTTTCACGGCTACACCTGCGTCCGCCCGACGATAACTTGCTCGAAGATTCAGCTCGCGGGGGTTTCGGTATGATGAAGTCTGCAAGGGGAGACCCGTAGCCAGACGTAATTGAAATATTATTTACTCTGAAACGTTTGGAACCCGGTTGCAATGTCCGCCCGACGGGTTTGGGTTTTAATAGGTTGCCGGGCGTCGCTTAGTTCGAGGGGAGAGTTTTGTTGTTGAATTGAAATTTCAAGCGTTACTTATTTCATTCGCGCTTGGAACCACTGTGTCAAGTACATCGGTACTTTGTCCGCGAAGGGTTAAACAGGAAGGGAGGAATTTTTTTGAAATCGTTGATTGGAAAAAAGAGTCGCAAGGAAGATACCCGTCGCGGATACAACGGTGTACAGAGCGTGGTGACACCTCTTGGTTGTCTGTCGGATGGGTAGAAAATGGAGGTGGATAGAGGGGCAGGATCGTAATTGAATCTCGTTTTCAAACGGATAAGCGAAGCCGCAAACGCGATCGAGCCGGTGGCACGCCATTATTAACGTGGCTGCCAGCCGAGGGAAACAGAGGACACTAATTATACGCCGGTAGAAAGAGAGCAATGGTGACGGGGAATGGCTGACGGGGTAGCTGGAAAAGTGGTGGCTATGAGGGCGGTGGTAGTGGTTGTTCGGAGGAAGTGGCGAAGGAGGGGTTGAAAGGGTGTACCCCGGGGGCGATGACGTTAATTACGAGCGCCCGGAACGTTGTCGTCGTCTGCGTGGGATTTCAAAAAGTAAAGTGTGTATCGGCCGATCGGCGTGGCCGGCCAGCCGAAAACGCGCTGCTCTTTCGCGCGTGCATCGAAATCGAACGCGATTACCCCGTTTCGTGAACCGTCGCACCCCCCTTTTCTGCTGTATAAATATGCTGGCGAGGGTGGCCTCGGATCGAGCCGACCCCACAGCTGGTCGCCAGCATTTCACAGACGAATTCGAACCTCCAGCTTCGTTGCTTTGCGAATGAAAAACTACGCTTCGCTCGTCGAAGAGAAAGTCCAACTTTTTTATCTAAAACGAAAATGCAGAGTGTACAGTTTAAAATCTTAGCGTGATTAATTTTCTTAATGATCGGAAGAATTTATCATCTCGTCTAGTTCCTTCAAGAATAAAGATTTCCATAGAAAAAAAAATGAACAAATAGAATATAACGATCAGTCTTCTCGACAAAAGGTTAGAAGACGTTGAAGCTGGCAATATCCGAAGATCGAGGGATCATCAAGTGGATGGCTGACCGATTTTCAAGGAGAACGCTCGCCAAAGGAGTATTCATCGAGGCAGCTTATGGCCACGGTCAATCCTTGATCCCTCCATCCTCGATCCTCGTTGAATCGTTCGGGATTAGCTGTTCGGAACTTTGATTGAAATACGTTTTGCCGCCGTTTACCGAGCTGCTGCGGTTGTATTCTGGTTATAAGTTGTGCCGTGGTGACCGCATCTCGTCCGCAATATCCCTAGGATGCGGTCACCGGTATCAAACGAATTGTCCACTGAATGGCCAACAAATTTCTTGCTAACCCGCCTGCTTCTTCTCGCTTAAATCATCTCTCCTATCGTACCCGGTGTTGCTAGATTGCCGCGACGTGCTCCGAATGGAATCCCCGGGGAAGATACGTGGGAAATTTTTGTTATGTACTCGTTCTTGTAGCGATTACACCACTCGAAGGAAAATTCTTACTTCTTCTCTTTCTATTCCCGCGGAATTTTCATCATGCCCGATGCTTAACATTCGACTCGGTGGCAGAGCTTGCGAAATTCCTTTGATCTCGAGAATGCAATTGGAGGAATATAATACAGAAATCGACCATGGGAAATCACGTAATGCACCGGATGCTTCGAAGCAACGGAAAAGTCCTGGGAGAGGAGGAATGAACGGACCAGAAACGGACAGGATTCGATTCCAGGATTTACGACTGGAACCTTTTCGTCCGGCCAGATGAAAGGGCAAATTCGAGCCGGATGGAATTGCATCTAATGATGTCTGAGAACAGAAACGATTCGAACGAGCCGGTTGCTGACAAGTGTAATTCTTCTTCGAGGACCGCCGCTGCCCGATTACGTATTGCACGATTTGTTTCGCGAGCGAGGACCGTTTTCACGAATCAATTCTCCTGTAACTTGTTGCTCGATGAAACTTCGATTTTTCATTTCCCTTGGCAACAGGACAAGGAACTTTTCAATTCGCGGCTATTAGAAGCTGAAGAGTCTTGAAATATGGAGAAAAATGAAGAATACTTTTAATTGGTAATCAATGGAAAAAATTCTTTATTGTGGATCTTTAAACACAGAAGATAAATTTTCAGTGACGAAGCTCGCAGATCGTGTAATTAATAAAACAAAATGGTAGGAAAATTTACGACACTCTGGCAGTGAATTTTTACTGCCACCAGATACTTCAGGGTCCCTTTTTACGTACAGTAAACATTTTCCTCGATGAAGGAATATCGTAAAGGAACGGTGAACCACTTGGAATTCCACTTTCATCGAAGCAGACGAAACTGCAATGGACGAGGAATCTTTCTTTTCCTCGATTATAGCCGAAACGATACGGTCCGCTTTCGGCGATCGTCCAACCGATTTCTTCGCCGATCGAAGCCATCCCGTCGGTCGTTCACGATCGTGGCGCGGCCACATTAATAATTTATGTCGTCCGACGATGGGACGTCGGCTCCCCCGACACGATCAGAAATCGTGAGCGTAAGATACGATCACCTCTGCTCGCGGAAACGCAAAAGAAACTCTACGCCGTCTAGTCACGCGCAACCGTCTCCTCTCTTCTTCTTCTTCTTCTTCTTTTCTGCTGTCCACACGAGCCGAGGGCTAATAAGGAATTAAGGACACGTGCAAGCCCTGCGAGGAGGTACGAGTCGCTTTCCGTGCTCAGGGAGGAAGAAACCCTACGTGCAGACTCGCGAAACATTTTTCTAACCATCTTGAGGAAAGTTTTAGTGAACTAGGTCGAGTAGCTTTGCACCATCTTCTGATGCCGCTGTTATTAATTACATTTCTGGTTTGGTAGATTAAATTCGAGTGTATGTAAAAATTTATTGATATTTTCTTATTGCAAATCGATAGGGATGTTTGTATTTTAGGGTACATTCCTACAAATTGGGTATTGATTTCTTTTGAAGTTTCTTTGCATACATGGTCTGATACGTTATCGGTTCGCTAGACCGGAGGATGACGAAGAATGCGGGATCACTTGTTCAGACATCATTGTGTCGATTAAGTACAGACTTCCTCGGTTCGCGTGAACGAGACGCTCCCCGTCGCGTCCTCATCGCCGTCTATTATATGATCACGTCGCCATTATATCGTCACGAGACGTGTCTATTCGATGCCGGAACACGTACTCGAAATAGTCGTTGAATCTGAATTAAGATTCTCGATCGAACTCTTCCTCGCAAATTAACCCCTTGGATATCAAAAACCCTCGTGTCATCAAATGTGTCTCTCCAGCTGCGTTGCGTCTTAAAAAAATATTTATCAGAGGGGGATTAAAGTCGAAAGAAGATTAAAAGACGAGCAGACAGTATGATCCAGCAGAATTCCCAGTACACGTGTTCGCAAGTAAAACTTAATACACTAATTCCGGCGTGAATGCCGTCAGAATTAAATAACAATCAATCTCCCCGACGAACGAGCACGATCGAGCCACCCTCGAGACAGCCGGTCGGAATCGAGGTGAAAAAACAATTCCACCTTATTGAAGACCCCTCGGCGTTTTCTTCGCGTTAACGACACGCAAACGAGGCTGCTACGTCGACGACGTTCCTCCGTTCGGCCAACGACGATTCCGTCGACACGGCGTATCTGCTTATTCATCGTCCGCGTAATGGGGTGGCGAGCCACCCTTCGCCCTCAGACGTGGAACAAAGGGACCGAGAGCGAAGAAACGAATTGGCAACCCGCTGACGGCCCCTACGAAGGGTGACTTTTGCTATTCCGGTAACTAAGAAGATGGAAGAACACCCTAAAACGCGGAGGAACTTGGGGGAGGGTGCTAGCGGGAGGGAGGAAGATGGCGGTTAGGATGACGGTACAGCGATCGTTGCACTATCTCCGGTGAACAAAGACCGGCTAAACCCCACCGTTCCGGAAGTCTAGTGCTGTAGGGGCCGGAAAACAGGCTGAGTCTCCGACTTCCGGTTCATCCCTTACGGCGCTCACTCACAGTCATGTTCGTAGAAGTTGCGTTTGAATTTCGATGACAATTCGAAAATATTCTTTTATTAATTACGTGGTAATTAACGCTTTAAAATAGAATTTCCAACATATGCATTTCTCTCACAAACACGCGGCAAGGCTATAAATCACGCGATAGCTTTGAAAATAAAAATCCACTGAATTGCAACGTTGAGAAAAAAAAAAGAACAACAAAGCGGGAGGATTCGTGGGTGCAGATCGCGGTCAGATTCGCGCACGGAAGCGCAATCAGCGATACCGAGAAGTCGGCCGCAGATTCGATGAATCAGCGGGACAACAAAGGGAAAGGAAGGTGCAAAAACGGATAGACAGAGTGGGAGGGTGACGGAGGGGGGAAAAAGAGGGCAGTGGACTCGGCCAGGGGTAGTCAATTTTCATCGACCCCCCGGCGTGGCTGGCGGCACGAAAAATGAACAGAAGTCCAACAGCGAGTGGTCGCGCGCTCCCCTGGCTGATTATTTCGCTTTTTGTCCTGGACACCGTGGCGTGGCGTCGCGGAGAAAAATGGCGCGATCGGGGAATGCGGTTTTTCATCCTGAGGCCCCCCCTCCCGGCATTTCGCTTTGCCCTGCTACCGGACGAACGATTTGTTTCACCCGGCGTAAAAACACTCGACGTCCCGGAAGGATAATCGCCGCGATCAGCGCGGTGACTCCGCGATTCGAGCGCATTCTTCCGTTCGTTCGACGAGATCATCCTGACGAACGGTGTCACGCAGCTTCCGTTCACGGAAGGAAGGATTGATGACTGGCTTCCTGGATCGACGGCTGACTTTTTCTATCGAAAGAGTACAGTCATGGTTGAAAGCAGAGGCTTGTACGTATCAGGGCCAAATTAATATTTCTAAATCCCAGGGCTATCAGACTTTTGTAAATATTTTTTGATATCGTAAATGGAAGGCTTAGAAATAACGATGAATATTCCCGTGTCACTTAAAGATGATCTGTGTTACAAAATCTCCCTGAAAAAAGGGAGCGTCGTTCCAAAAGGATGAACAACGTCGCGACCCAGAGAGGGTGATTAATAAACCGTCGCGTGGAAGACTGATCGAGGTAAAATCTTCGCTTGTTTATCGACAGACTGGTAAATAAGAGGATACGCTCGAAGTTTCTCCACTTGGACGCCAGTAAAAGGATAATATACGAAATAGAAATCGAAGAGGAAGCGGAGGAGGAAAAAAGAGGACGACGGAAGTTTCGCAAGTCCGCGACGAAGATCGTATAATAAAACAATCGTATTCCGGGCCAGCGGAGCGAGAAGCAATAAGGGCGCACGACAGTCCGAGAATATTCTTCAAAACAATATTTCGCGATGTCCAGAGGGAGAGAGCCGAAAGTCGGCGTCGAGACGCCGTGCCGCGTTGAAAGTATCGACGGATTCGTTGGCGGACGACGAACGACGTCGACGTCGGCCGCGAACTCGGCCGTTTATGGATTTTCGATATCGTCGAATGTCGTCTCTGAAAAGTCGAAACCCACCCCCCCGTAAAAAGTTCCCTTTCACGGACCATAGACACCCCTTTACCCGTTGCTCTTCGCCGCTGAAAACGCATAAACCATCGCGAGGTTCCTTTCGTTTCCTCGAAGATTCTTCAAGGTCCGCGGAAATAAAAATAAGAAATTCTGATCGTTTTTGTAATATTTTTGGGGAGAGAAAAAAATTTGCAGATTTCTTTTTTATTTCGTCTATGAGAGTTTGCATTGTACATCTCATAAGGGGAACTATCCAAGTGTTACACTTACTTATTAATGAAACTTTGCCAGCTTGTAGAGTTCGTCGATCCACGGTTCAAATCCTTGGTTCCCACTTTTTTTTATTTTTTTTTTATTTTTTTTTTTTAATGATAATTTGTCTCTTTTTGAATAACTAAAATTCTATATAATTCTAAACTAAAATTCTACATTTTATTTTGACTAACTTTAATTATTAATATCTTTTAAACAATTAGCCGTCTGCTCCCAGAAGGGGGTATAGGCGTGTTCAGCTCGACGAGCTCTACAAGCTGGCAAAGTTTCATTAATAAGTGAGTGTAACACTTGGGTAGTTCTCCGTATCAGTGTGAATTTATTCACGGTTTAAGAATCAGAAAGAAGAATATTTTTCTCGGTAGAATTCTCCGAAGCAATTCAGAACTCGCCTAGCAATTTGCATGCTTGTAATCCGGCGCGAAGCTCGTGTTGCGGCCAACCCCCTTTACTCGCTTCGAAATCCCGCTATCTTAGTAAGCGGTAACATCTCGAAGACGCATAATTGAGAAAGGGACACGGTGGCGGAAACCTGGCCGGATATCTCTCGTGCCCCGGGCCAATTTCCATTCGAGTTATTAGTTGGAGGTTCGATGCGTTTGCACGAGCTGCGCCGGCAGCTGCACACCGAGCAGAGATCCTCCCCTCGATATCCTCGAATCGGTGTCTGAATGCTAAAGCAGCTCGATTCGCAATGAAGCCGAACTGTTTTCGAAATCGTCGATCGCTTCCCGATTCCGTTAACTCTGCCTGGGTCAGACTAGAAGTGTCTATCTCGGTTCGTATGATTTTCAACTAGAACCGAAGGAATATCGTTGTTGTTAGTGTTACTGGGGTGGAATATTAATTATCGGGCGTGGCTTTCGAGTCAATGATCGATCGGTTAGCATAGAAATGATAGAAATAACGATAAGTAATTCCTAGTTATCCATGACAATTCGAAGTTAATCAGAATTCTCAACATCCACCGCTCGTAAATCCCTCTCGTCGTTTCATCCCTTAAGTTCACCCTGATTTACCGGCTCACTCGCGTTCGGTTCGAATTCAATTCGCTGGTAGAATTGAAGCGATTGGCCGGCAAGGCGAGCAGTGGACGCGTTATATCGGTACTTTGTCGTTGTCCTCGTAAAACCGGCCAGAGGCCGGGGGTTAACTTATTTACAAGACGAGCGCGGTTATAGTCGTGTAAACACGTCCGGTGTATTTACAGGTCCATAATCCGATACGAGACGCATGTCGCGACGCTGCTGCATCCTCTAAGAGACGACTAGCGCCGTAACATAGTGCCGGGGACAAGCGTGAAATATAGTTTCCTGACGCGTTTCGCAGAGAACCGCGACCACTTTCCTCCTGAGGATCGTCGTTTAAAGGCTCGTTCGGGGGCTGCGACATACGTGTCGCGACTTTCTACCGTGAAGATCGCCTTCAATGGCCATCGAAAGCGAAGTTCTGCTTGTTTCGAGCCTAATTGACGATGCCTTTTTCCTTTCGCCTCTGCTGTTTCTCGTTTGGAACACGCGGAGTGCAAGTGGTGTATAACTCAGTGTGAAGAGGATTCGTAAATTTGAAGAAACTAAACGCCATAAAAATTTCAAAGAACTTTTCCTCGTAGACGCAACAGGAACGAATTACTCTTCGTCATGCACCCTCATCTAAAATTAAAAATAAAGGAAGAACATTCTGCGAGGAAACTGCGTCGTCTATCCTCGCCGAAGTAGTATATCCAACGAAAAGTCAGCCGACAATTTTCGAGGTAGCTCGAAACGGCCACACTCCTCGCCACCGTAAAAGCCTCATACGAGGCGTATTTTCTTTACTGTCGCGGCAACTTCCAGCTAGCGTAATGGCGTCGACGAGAGGAATATACGTGGCCCCGTAAAAGACAGGATGAAACGTCGTCGTCGGCCATTAAGGTTGGTCGTTTCGTCGGTCGAAGGACAGCGGTCGCAAAATCAATTACGTCTGAAGGCTGGCATAGCGAACGGCGTCTCTGTATCGAAAGTCTAGGGTGGATGGTGGCGAGTGAAACCACCATAGAAACACCCTGGGTGTTCGGTAATTCTGGTGAAATTGGCGAGAAACAAAGGTGTCCGTCTTTTCACTATCGGAGCTTGCCCTTTTTCGCCTCGCTGCCACCATGAAATCACATTTGTTCGCTGGAATGTTAACGCGTCGAGTGCTTATGGGGGTCGGTGGCGAGGTTGGTCGGAATTTTATCAAAGAGAAAAGCTGGAAAATACCGAGTATCATATTATTATTACACGCGCAACGAACCACCGTGAATTTAAAATTAAATTACAAATTATGAATTTCGGTCTCGGCGGCGCAAGTTTCTTCGAAATTTGTCGAACACCAGATAAATTGGAATTCAAAGAAGCGCAATTTTCTTTCGCGATTTGGATTCATATCTCGAACGTTATTTCACGGGTTATTGAAACAAAACGTCGCTGCTTTCGAGATAACGACACCGTTACACATAGCTGGCGAAGTTTCCCGAGCCAAGGCAAACATTTTTCCAGACTTCGGTTCGGTGTTGGGTTACGCTAGCTGAAACGTTTCACGGGCTGAGATATTAATATTTAGACGATCCTCGATCCGATTCCATGGTTGAAATTATGCGGGGCGATCGTCGCGGGACGATGCTTCGAGTTGTCTCGAGATGAATCTTGTTTCCGAGACAAGAATCCAATGTTTGAATTTTCTCTTCGTTCGCGATGTTGTTTCTGCTGAAATTTCATTGAAATAATTCAGTTTCTTGCGTTATTCGCGTGCTTCAAATATCTCTTGTTTTTACTGTCGTCTTTCTCTTCCTTATATTGCAGATTCGGTTCAATTTCCTATCTACAGAAGATTCGTAGTTCTTTCTGAATATTTCTTCAATATCATCCATTTTTTTAGAAGACTCAATCGTGAAAAAATTTAATTAAATCTGAAAATTAATAATCCTTTTCAACGGAGGTGTACACAGGATGTCCTATTTTAATATATCCACACAAATGATCAGTCTTCAAATTAAATTTACAAAATTAATTAAAAACAATTAGTAGAAAAGACACGTCCTTTTATTGAACAGACAGTTTGAATAATTTCCAACGCCCTTCGTGGTAGGCGTCTAAAATAGACACATGTGTCCAGCTGGCTTGTCATTTAAATGCCAATCGAAAGGGTTGATAAAAGGCAGCCACGAAAAAGGAAACGTCTATGTCTGGAAGATAGAGTGGTCAGAGAACGATGGCTCGAATGGATGCCTTTTCCACATCCTTCCATCGGCTTTTTCCTGGAGCCGCTTTAAATGCAAATAACGCAATTACCGTGGCTCGCGTCGGTGACAGCTGCGCGCTTCTTCGCCGGCGAACATAATTCATGTTTCCATGGACTGTTGGGGCTGGCAAAGGGAGAAATTAATTCCACGTCCGGTCCCGATTCGACGCGCTGTTAATCGAAGGGATTTCCGTGTTTGGACTGTTGCTCTCTCGCGTACGGGCCACGCTTCGATTCGCTTCGTGTTGCAGCTAGACTCGTCGAGATTGCGGTATTGTGCCGCCGTGAATTGGCCTGCTTTCCGAATACTCGTGCGGAATTTCAAATGAAATTGTACGTTTTTATGCGATATTCCGCGAGCTGTATTCCGATGGAAATTTATATCCGGGAATAATATTTTCCTGCGAAGAACGCTCGACGTGTTGGTCTTTTTTTATTTTCTACCTCCGGTTGCTTTCTTTTTATTATATTTATATATTTTCGTTATTTTATCCAAACTAAGTCTTTCATAATTCGACTACATAAAATACAAAATAGGAAAAGCAATTAAGAAAGGAAACGTGGATTTAATTAGAAATAAGAGGATCGGGAAATATTAACACCTCGGTTGTTAAAGTGTTTTATGTTGAACGCTTCTCAAGTTTTCAGTTCGAATAATACAAAGGGATTTTCCCAACAGTGGGTGACGCTGTTTCTAAATACTTCCGCGATGAAAATTTCCTTCAACAATGAACGAAAGATAGCCACGGGGTAGTGGTGTTTCGAGTTAAGTAAGAGTCTCTAAGTACTCCTCGTTACCCGACTAATTTCCTTGGCGCGAGACAAGAAGGTGGCCGTCAATTTGCTAGATTTCCACGGAGTTGCAAGGGTCTGTCGCGTCTGAGGGCATTTAAAGAAAAAAAAAAGAAAAGAAGCGTAGTCGCGAGACGTACTCACCGGGAGAGGGAGAGTAGGAAAGTAATCAGCAGCTCTCATCTTTCGAAACGCGTTTTAACAATTACTTCGTCCCAGGCGAAGAAGGAAGTTCCGTGACGCGTTCCAACCCCTACTATGGACTTCTCTTTTCAGCCCTTTGGGCAGCTTTCCACCATGAAAATTTCTAGCTACAGTAGCTATTGAAAATTTAAACGCATTCTATTTTTTCTTAACACAACGCGTAATTTAAGGACGGCGGACCATGGAGAGAGCTCCTAAATTTTACATTGTTCCTTTAAAAATTATTATGAAACTTTTTCGTTCAAAAATTATATCCTTGAATATAGTTTGTAAATTTGGATCGGGATTGATTAATTTTTCATTTGCACTTCTCAAATTCCACACGGTTTCTTTTGATATTATATTATTCATCAGAGAATCGTTTTGGTTAAAAAATAGGGTGTCTGAACTTTCGATACTCAGTGTAGTGGTAGCCGGTTTCACCACCTCTTCAACGTTACGATACCCTGCCATTTACCCTGCCGCCCTTCCTTCCTTTCTTCCTTACCCTCCGGCTCTCCCTTATTTTCTTATCGTCGCTCGTCCTTGCTATTCTCTTACCCTCTCCGTCATCCGGCAGTCGTTTCCTAGCGATCTCATCCCTCCCTGGGATGCTTCACCCTCGCGGAGGGACCAGAATCGAGGGAAGAAAGAGCTGGTCGGCAAATTGATATTAAATGCGGAGGTTGGTCACCTTGTATATTTCTTTATTAACTCCGCGGCAATGGACCGTCACGTTACTCCCTATACTTTCTTCTATACAGGGCTGTCCTTGAAGGAAATACAGTTTCCCTTCGATGGATTAGCCTGGCGAGTTTCAGCCGAGGGTGTACCATTGATAGCGGTCTTGATAGTTTGCTAGATATCTTTTTGAGGGAGATGGATTGAAAAAAACTTACTTGAGGGGTTGTTTCTTTTGATCCTCGATAGAAATTGATTTTAAGGCTAGGGTTTCATTGAAATTGCTTTTTTATAATATTTCTAACTTATCGTCCTGTATCAGGTCAATTTTAACGAAGATTATTATTAGACTCTCAAGTATTTTCTTACCTCCGTCTCCCAGATTATTACTTGTGAATATTTGAAGAAACTGAGGAGCACCTTTATTTTCATCATTCATGGAATATTGTTTAAACATTGCTCTGCAGTTTAGAAAATCCTCTAAGGTTCTGTTACACTTTCCACCCTCTCTGACCATAAACCCTATATAAAATTCTTCAAAGGTCCACAGAGCACCTTGTACTCATCCCCATTCCTCTCCACAAAACTTATTTCTAAATATTTCTCTAAGGTCCCCAGAACATCTTCTTTCCCCCGACATCCCTCCGGAAAGGAACATCAACTATCCCAGCAGTCGTTTCTTCCGGACGAGACAAGGGGATAGAGACAATTTTCGAGGACGGGCGGAGAGAAAAAAAAAATCTGTCGCACGATCACGAGGTCGACTCCTCGAGTTTCTTCCCGGTGACGGTTCTCAGGGCGTCGAGGAAAAAGGAAAAAAAAACGTGCTGCTAATCCAAGCGATCGTTGGGTCCGTAGTCGCAGCAGGTCCCGGTTAATTAACGGACACGTGCGTCTCATTAACAGAGTTTCAGCCACAAATCACGACGCGCAATACGCTCGGCCACGGGCATAAATACCAATTATACGCGAGCCGAGCCGAGGCTGGGCTGAAGCTGCGAAGGGTTCGCGAGGCGTTCCCTAAAACGAAGCAACCCGAGCATAATTATAATGCATATAGAACGGCGAGGGGTTGCTCGAGATTAAAACTGCTTTCTCGAAATTAGTCGTCGGCCGCTATCGTCGACGTGGATTCGTCTCTAGCCGAGACTCGCGGAGAGTTATTTGAACTAGACGGAGCGAAACAGTCGTTCTGATTTTTCGCTGTATTCTTCCGTGAGTGGCGAGCAGTCGGAGATGAAAAGCTTCGCGACCAGAAGGCGAGTTTCTTTTTTTCTCTTAACTCTGAGTCTTCAAGATCCTTCCATATCCCGAGATTTCTTAATAAATTTCAAAAATCCATCAAAGATATATTTGAAACGAAACGGTAAGCTGCGACGAGTTCTTCGGTCGAGCTACTCCGGATCGATTCCTCAGACGACAATTTCCGGCGAGTGTAAATTAATTAGCCACCGAGCCACGGGTCGTAAATTAGCCCCGGCGTATTATGCGGCAGGATTTATTAATACAATTTGACGGGACGCGCGAAAGACGCCAATTATCGGCTCGCTTGAGTCCTCTCGAGCCGTGCAAGCTGGTTACGACGCGTTACATCGTAAAATCGCGAGTTGCGTGCCGCACGTGTGCCGGCCGTGCAGACGAGCTACAAAAACGCGGCTCGCGGAGTCATTAAGCCGGGCAAAAAGAGATTTTTACAGGAGAGTAAATGGTCAATCTATGACAGGTGAGATTAATCGGTCCTTAGATAGACGTATGTGTGTACTCGATGACAAATATGCGTGTACAAAGTAGAAAACGTCAAATTTCGTTAGCGTCTTTTATTCCTGTTAATAGCATAATTAATTGTTTGATAATTGTATCCTTCTTTCGCTCGAAGTCAAGCAAAGTACTCGTGTCGCTTTCAGCTTTTTCTTACCATGAAATTCTTGAAACTTCAAGCAGTCAACAAAGTGAATGGGTCGAAGCTTTCGGAAAAACTCCCAAAGGCAAAGAAATCCACACTTATGAAGTTGAACCGTACCCAAGAGCTTCTAAAGTTCTGGAGAACATGTCGCTGTTCCGACAAAGTGGGCAGGACAAAGCGACAGCGGAAATATCCTAGAGTAATCCACACCGGTTCTACTTTTCTAAGATATATCGTTTTATTCTATCGTCAACAAAGTAGATAGGTCAGAACGTGCATTGCTGGTCAATGTATCCCCTGGGCTTCTACAAATTCTATCGACACTTTGACATTGTAGCATTCGAAGTTCTACTATTATTGCCCGTTGCGAGGTTATCCATTTGACTTTTAGTCATAATTTTCAAAGTGACCCGAGTAAACTTCGAAATCCTTCAGAATTTGATAGGTTACCAAGCAGTGCAGCGAAGTGTAAGGGTCGCAACCCTTGCAGCTCGTAATCAAGATAATCTCGGGCAATTTCAAAAGTAGCCAGCAGTCCGATTCAAGAGGGTGTTTGCAACGCGTTCGCTTATCAAGCCGGCGCACGCAGCTGCAACGATGCAGCCGAAACGGTAGGATAGATCCGTGTTTTTACGAGAAGGTAAACGCGTGCACGCGTTTGTACGAGTTTCGCCCTCGCAAACAAGCGATAGAGTCGCGAGAAGGCATTAGCTTCGTTCACGAGCACTTTGCAGCTCCCATTACCGAAGTTCCTGGCGGTGATTAAACCCCGAGCAAGTCACTCAGAAGCTTTTCGACGTTAACTCAGCTTCCCGCTGGCATTCAAGATCTCGAGCAATTTCGTCGGGACGGGCGCATTGTCGTCTCGAGTCCCGTCTCTCGCGCCTCGAATTGTTCGGTTCCGCTTCGGGAAAAAGTGGAAAGCGTGGCCTGATAAGACGCGGGAATCATCAGCACCCGCGTTCGTTGTTTAGACAGAAAACAGTCGCGGATTCGACGCCTTTATTAGCCGGCTCGGGTAATTGAAAGAAAACAGACTGGGAAATTCTTTGACGAACTTTATCCGACAACGAGGTATCCTTTTTATGTTGAAAATGATGAATCTTGTTACATTTATTAACCCTCGAGCTTCAGTCAATCGCTACCCCAATTTACAAAATTGTGGCTCTCTCCATGGTCCGTCGTCCGAGGGTTAAAATAGCTTAAACATTTTATCTACCCTCGGAGGAACATTCCATTACAAATTTTTCATTTTTTTCTTAGCTTCATCTAAATTTTTCAGTAATTACTCAGTAAACTCAAACATAATTAATTTGAATAGCAGTCTCTTATTATGAAGACGAAGACGTTGGACGGACGTTGTTAAGGGGTAGAATAGCATTGACTCGAGTAATACATTGTTAGGATATTCGGTAAGTTGGCATGAATAGAGCCATAATATCGGTAGATACGCGTCTACGTCTGCGGAGGAACAGTCGGAGGGATGATCGGTAATGGGCGAAACGTTGCCCTAGGGCTTCCCGCGAGACTGTAGGGGATTCTTTATTTAATATCCCCGGGCTGGTGTCAAGGAATATCGTATATTACCGAGTCGTCTGCGCTCCGCTGGTTATCCGCATCCTTCGAGCCGTTTCTTTGTTCGCTTCAATTTGTAGACCGAATGGCGTGTATCGTCGTTTCTCGGCGAAGGGAAGAGGAATAACTTCGGTAGGGGAGAATGATGGAGAACGAGGCTACGAATGGCCCCTGTAAGCTTTGAAACACTCGCCATTTGTAGAGATTTCGTTCGCGGTTGAATAGTGGGTTCCTTGATGGCTGTTGGGTTTTTAGCACTTTCTTTTATACGACGAAGGGATGACTCGATTGTGTTTGAATTTCAAGAATAGTTCGAAACTTTCGAAAGTTTTATGATCCAAAGTTCTTCGGGTATTTCATATTCACGAGTGTCCCGAACTTGTTGCGATATTTATTAAACTCTGGATGTACGTTTCATTTAAATCAATTTTTAGCATCTCGAGAGTCTTAAAAAGAATCTCGAAACTTTTGGTGGATACAAAAACAGCGTTTCTATGTTCTTCAAATAACTCGAGGAACGGGGCAAACATTTATTTTCTTTTATATCGCAGCTATTCCTCGGTTCGCTTTAATAATTTTCAGCAACAGCTGGGAAATCTTTGAAGCGCGATAACCGCAAATTAACTCGCCGTGGATTTCGATTTGAATCCTTCCAGCTGAAAGTTTTCCTCGCTTTGATGTCGCGTGATTTTTCCCGCTTCATGGTTTCGTAACGAACAGCCCTTTAATAGAGACGCCATCCAGGCTGGGCGTAAGGGATGAAACGGCGAGGGGGTTGGCGAAGACGCGGAACCGTATTTCTTGCACGTTCCTCGGAACTTCGATATGATGAACCTCGGGAGTTGGAAACTTTTCCAGAGAAACTGTTACACACAGACTTACCTGCTACTTCTACTTGCCACTCGATACGTCGCCAAACTCCTCCGGAAGTCGCTGAAAAAGCATCGACGGTAACGCTCACCTTCCACGTATTTTATTCGACGAACTACGCACACGGGGCTATGCTTGAAAGGATCAAGATTGAAAGCTGACTCGACGCAAGAATCGTTCCTGTCTCTAACTTCGTCGACTCAACGGACGACTGGTCGATTCCGATGCTTGTCGCATTCGTGGACGTTGCAGAAATAGTGATATCTTGTTTCTTGTCGGAGTTACGCAGCTCGTACCTTTAGATCTGTTGTAAATTCTGGATCGTTTCATCTAAATGTCCTGAAAGTGATTCGATAAAATCAGTGCTCCTAGGCTTGATCCTTTCTCTAGAGAATTCTTTTATTCAAGAATTTTTATTTTTACTCTTAAAATTTTTTATTGTTCTCGATGTTTCATCGAAGCTGATTGAATTATTGGTCGGTACATAAAACATTAGGAGAACGTGTATTAATAATTGATCGGCTTAAATACCGTTCTATATAGATCGACATAATTTACACAAGTTCTCCAATTTCTTCATCCAACATTCCTTTTCCCTTCACTTCTCCCTCTCTTTATTATGCACTTACTGACTCATTCATCTCCCTGGCTCTCGTCTCACTCGCACCTTTACTCTTCTCGCCGAGTTCATTAACCCCAATCAGCTGTACGAATCAAGAAGAACCCTTTAATATCTCTCCATCCTAACTACTCCGCGCATACTTTGTCTCTTATCGTACATCGTCCCTAACAACTCCAATCAAAACTGTTCATTTCGACTCGACATTAATTTCTACGAACTTCTACTTCCAACATTCTCTGTTGATTTTAATTTCACGGTGATTTTTTCGAAGCTGTAACGTAGTGACGGATTTTCTACACCGATTTATCGCTTTTTCCTAGATTTCGGCTCACCGTTCGTCGCAACAATGTTTTAGCGTACTGGAAGAGAAACTCTCGGCAATTCCACGCTAAGATGGCGCGAGTAAATATCGCTCGCGACTATGTTCTCTATTTACAGGACGATATCTGTTAGTCCCGTAGACACGCGAAATTGAAGGGGACACCCTGTGTGTATCGCGGGGATCGCAATATCCAGGACCTGGCCCTCACTTGCTCTCATTCTCGTACGTGTGCACGGTTGTGTACACCAAAAGGCGAAACGAAGCTCGGATAAAATCACCTGACGCGTGTAATGCGTTTTTTATTAAAGTCCCTAGTCAACGGACGGGACGAAGGGGAGAAAACGTTTTCACCGGGAACGCGAGCAACATTTATAATATGGAACGCGCGAACCGTGTTCACGTCGACGTTTTCTGTAATTTCTCTCGTCTGCCACGTTCCATGAATTTTCACAGCACGCTTTTCGCTAATCTACATGCTTTTTTCTGTTTCAGGTAAGTCGCCACTTTTCTTGGATTCATAGAGTTATCTTCTGCGAGGGATGGTAGGGATCACGGGATGCAGAGAGTCGATAAGTACATATTTCAACCTTTTTATCATGTTGAGAAATATTAAAGTTTTGATAGCAGTACACTTACAATCAAATCATTTTTAATTACTTTTGATACTTACATCATTAAAATTAGGGTTTTGGAAAATACTATTTGTCCTAGGGAAGCCTGATTTGATCGAGAGTGTACTTACAGTTAGTAAGCTAAATTAAAAGCTCAAATCTCATAAAACTACTACAACATATAAAATTCTGTGTAAAGAATTAAGGGAAAAATGGAGCATTTAGACCGTTTCATTCATAACTAAGGCGATGTTTCAACTGAGTTACTTTTATCTTCTTTCCTGATCTCTCATTTTCCTTAGGTCAGTTTGAATTATGGTTAGCGTCCCTTTTAAGGTATTTGAAATTTATGAAAACAACATTTTCGGTAAATATTACTTGAAACGGGGTTAAACGAAAAAAGTCATACATTAAAATTAACACATGACTGATTTTCGAAACAAGATCCCATTACCTTAATGAATAATTTTTACTTTAATTAGTGAATTTAATTTAAACATATTTCAAGTGATTAAATCTTTATTAAATTTAATAAATTGTTGTTCCAGTTCTATCCACTTGATAATTGTTTCTGTCAATTTAATTAATTATTGTTAATTACCGTAGCGTGCAGAGCTTGAATAACAACAAATTTATAAGCATTATTTAAATAGAGAAAAATTTAAAAAACGAACGATGTAGGTTACTGATAGTATAATTAATCAAAACCACCCCCGATCGTTTAATGAGAAAACCTCATTCCCAAAGTCATGCGCAATATTATATTTTATGCATCCTACAATAATCATGGATGCAATAATTGTGACCGAAACGGTGCTTTTAATGGGATAAAACCGATCACTTTCAGATATTAAACATTAATAACCAGTTCATCAGGTTTGATCGTCAAAGAATCGAACTGTACACAGTGCTATCGATGATCATTTCACGATAAATATTCACGGTGGCAACCGAACCCATCAATATCTAATAATTATTACAACGAATCAGCATTTCGCGACAATCTAATTACCGAGCGTGTTTCGATCTTGACTTATCGCGACTACGTATCTAATTGGTCGCGCAAAAACCGATTTCCGGTCCGTGGACAACCGTTATCGCGTTCGGCGATCCGATAACAACGATAATTTTTCCGAGCAGCCCTGAATAGCGACCAAACCGGGGAAAAAATGTCGAGCTGGATCGCGTTGTGGTTTACGCGTTTCCAGCGATTTTTTGCTTTTAAAGCCACCGTCGCGTGCATAATTCGCCGCGTTCCGCCTCGAAATCGATGCACGGAAAATTATGGGGACCGTCCCCAAAAAATGCTGGTAGCCATTCACCCTCGAATTTAGTAAAAATGGTCTCGGAATAGAAAAACATAATCGATATACTTTCTGATTCAGAATGTCTAAAAGAATCAATATACTTTAAAAAAATTCAAAAATTTGTTTTTAAAGAAATGCATGTGCATCGGAAAAGTGCATCGCTATACGTGATTTGAGATATCTCTAAAACTATTCTGTTCCCAGCATTTTACCCTAATACTTTCTTATACAGAATGTCTCAAAGAATCGATCTACGTAAAAAAAGTCCAAAAATTCGTTTAAAAAAAAAATGCATGTGCATCGGAAAAGTGCATCGCTATACTTGATTTGAGATATCTCTAAAACTATTCTGTTTCCAGCATTTTACCCTAATACTTTCTTATACAGAATGTGTCAAAGAATCGATATACGTAAAAAAAATCCAAAAATTCGTTTTTAAAAAAATGCATGTGCATCGAGTTTTTAATTTCGAAGCTTGTCATATATTAGATTGTCGAAGGGGTTGTTGCATGGTTTCTCAACGCCCGGCGTGTGAAGGAGAGAGTGATGTCGAAGTCTTAGAAAGCGTGGAATATTCGCTTAAAGCAAAAAAGAAATGAATGGCCAACGTGTAAAGGTTTCTTGCTCCAACGAGGTTAACTTTTTATATGACCCATATGTTCCTTAAATCTTTAGGAATACTTACTTTGCTTCAACGTATTTGCTATAATTAATTTACTTTGCAACTGGTTTATGTCACACCAACCAGAAAATTTGAAACTCGGTAATATAACCCGTTATATTAATAAATGAATTTTAATTTTAGAAAGATCTAAAATTTTCTCCACTAAAATTGATGCAAATTCGTAAAAGCATGCAGGTACCAAAAATATATTAAAACCTCTGACTGAAATAACTTTGATCGAATATTTCGACCGAAATGGTTGAATAACTGTATCGTATGACAGTTTCATAACTATAAATGACACGAGGATCCATTAAATTAGACGATCTTGAAGGAGGAATCACGGGTTCGTGTCACGTAACTCCTGAAAATAGAAAAGCAAGTAGAATCGCGTGACCAGGAGAAATGTGGAAGTCTTGCGACGTTGAAGAAACTTTAAGATCCTCGACTTCCCATTTACTTACGGGCTTGATCAAATTATACCCGGTTTTTTCGTGGCGAGCCTCGTAAAACGTCGATCCTCTACACCGGCACGGTAGAAGCCACGTAAAATCTTCAGCGAATGCGGGACGAAAGACAAACATGATCTACCGTAAGCATGTGCAACGACACGATTTACTACGCGGACGTGATTTGTAAAAACGCGAGGGAATCTGATACGGGTTGTGCTCCTGAACACGATGTGCAAGTTGCATAATAACACGCGTGCATATTTCATAGTTTCGCGCCTTACTCTGCAAACGAGCGAGCGGAAACTCGAAACCCTTCCGCGTATCTTCAGCCTTATCCGGTTTAAAAACCGCTGAATTTTCATCGAATATTTTCGTAACGAAATTCTATAATAATTTCAAATGAAATCGAAATTTCCTTTTAAAGAAAATCTTGTTCCTCTCACCGCCTCGAAATAATATCCTAAACAATTCCTTGAGAGCGGTGAGTGAATAACTTAGAGGGCAAGAACGAACATGGTACCTGCATTCATTATACGTTGGAGAGGAAACAACAGGAAAAGGAATAGCGTAGCCGGTGACGACTGCACCGTGCGAGATGCACGCGAGGAAGAACAACAGGGTTGCAGTTGCACTTGTGCTCGTACGCTTGAGGGTGTCAGGCGGGTCGTGTCGCGCTGAGAAAACGAGACGCGGCTTTGCCATTAGCCGACACTCGTCCTGCAACGCTCTTCTCTCTCGCTCTCTCCTCTCTCCTGGCCGTTGCACGCTAATTGGCAAACATCGGCCGGTCCGGGCTTATCGCGATCGACCGGCGATTTTTGCAAATTACGACGCTCGTCCAACGCCGCGCCAAACCAGCCAGCTCCACTCGCTGATCCCCGGATAGCGTGTTCGCTGATATCGAAACGATCCGCTTGCTGTCCTCTCGAATGCACGCGACACGCCTCCATTCTTTTACCATTTTCTCTTTTTCACTTTGCTCTTCTTCAGCCTCCTCCATCCTTCTCCTCGTTCACTTGTTCCTTAACGGAACGAATTGTCGATCGTGGGCTTGGAATTGTTTATGGAGGCAGAGTAACGTGTCTTCCCGATAAAATAACAAAATGATAAGTTAAATGACACCTTCCAGGTGCGCGAAACGCTTCTGAGAGAAAAGGAGATCGTTACGAAACGGTACTCTTCGCTTCTTCTTACACCCGTTATTCCGAAGGATTACACAGTTATTTCAAAGTGAAAATCTGTTATCATCCTACGGTTTTAACATCGACTCGTTCTACTCGAAATATTGCGAGGTTCGTTTTATTTCTAACCGAGCGTAAAAAGAAAAACGGTTGCCCACTGAATACACTGTCCCGTTAATAACTCCATAAACAGCGGTAACTTCTCTGCAGTTTCGTAGCGAGGGAAACAGCGACGAAACTTTTGTTACGAATCCGTTAGCCGGGTAACAGGAGGCATTTAGCTGGCTAACGTCGCCAAGGAGAATTCGTCGAGGTAAAATAATCAAGTCCCGAAAGCCGAGGCACGAAGACGACAGTCCGAGTCTTTTAGACTCTTCCTCGCTTATCAGATGTACCGAGTGAACGCGGATTAACCGAATCCCTCGAAATAATTAAGCTTGGGATAATCTGATAGCTTGATAGTTGAAGCTCGCTTTAATCGCGAAACGAACAACTCGAAACTTTCTTCCGCGATGACAATGGTGTCTGTTTTCTTATATTTCTATTTTAACCATCTTCGTCGAGACGGTACTTTCAGAATTCGCCGCCAGATGGCCATCGATAATACTTCTGTCTACTTTCTCGCAAGTACTCGCTGTACATTCTATCCAACATCCGTACAAAACCAACAATTTCCCCAACTCCGACGCAGTTTATTTTTCGGCAAACATTTTTCACTCGCTTTAATGCGTCCTATCTACCCCGTAAACCCTTCTTTTTAACAGCCCGTAGGGACACAAAGGTTTAAAAGAACGTGACGCGTTTTTCACGAGATTCATTGTCCAGTTTTTAAGCAGACTGCGAGAATTCGCGGTTGTACACGCGGAAAAATGTCCGCGAAATGGACTGGGAAGGGTTCGGTCCGGGCCGGAAGCTCTCGTCGTGGCGTTCAACGGCCGTTTCTCGCGTGCTCTTCCTTCTCTTGACGGTGGAATTAATTTCGGCCTCGGCGCGATAACTCACGGCCGAGCGTCGACGCTTTGACGCGTATAAAAATCTCACCACGGTCAGCAGGCTCGCGTACAGTCGCCGTGGCGTCGCGACGTCCCATTTCGTACGACGCTCGGTAAAGGAACCGCGACAATGCGTGAATTTAACCCGGCGAACCGTAACCATCGTTCGTGCGAATTTCTTGCCCAACGGGTGGGATTTCATTTGCTAATGGATCCGGTTCGTTTTCGATCGAATATCGCAGCCATTATTTTAAAATAGAAGGTATCAAACTTTCATTCTCGGTTGAGTTTCCGAATTATCATTAATAATTTCAAATAGAGGAAGGGGAATGCAGCTTGAAATTTTGCTCGATGGTAGAACTTGCGGAATGGACTTAATAATTTAGAGATCAGAATAAGAAATTATCTTTCGTAACTTGAAGTAGCCAGAATTAGTTACGAAATCTCGATAATTCTTCAGATTCCTAAGACGTATGTCCACGCGAAGGGACGATTATGTAAATAACGGAAGTCACCCACGCACACGATGCTCACCCTTGGAACGAGGGTCTAATTTAAGGAAGAGCAATAAAAATGAACGTGGCTGTCTGACGAGATGACTCGATGGTAAATTGATTCTCAAGCGGCTCGACGCGGCATATCCTAAGGTCAAAAGCCGTTTGGGAATCGCATTAACGATGCCTACCACTGTCTGTCGAAGCAACGACGAATCGTGCAATTAGTCCATTACCACAATTACGTTCCTTATTATGTGCCGAGGCTTCTGGCCACGCTGGTCACTTCGTCGGGCTTCAAAGGGCAATTGTGCCCGTTAGCGTTTAACGATGATTTTCTGCCCAGCCACGCGATGGAATGTTATCCCGCGGTGTTACATCGTTATCGGCATTAGAATTCCGTGGGTCCATTTAGAAATTGGAACTGTACAGTTCTAGCTCGGTATCACGACAGTTTCATAGAATAATATTATTATCGAAAGCAAATTTTCATTTGTCTAAAATTTTGCAACATTTCCTTCCATTTTCTAATTAAAATAAATTTCAGAATAATTGAATCTATTTTACCATCGAGTACCAATTGTGCCTCGATAACTGGGGCACATATTTTCAATTTCCGTGGAATAAAAAATCGCATAAGAAAGCGAATAGCCTGTTTCTATTTGGAGTATCTTGCATAAGCGATTTTACCGAGGAACAAAAAGTGGAACGTAGAAATTTCAAGTATATATCTCACCCCGTGGAACACTGTTTTCCGCTTTCTTCGTTCCTCCATCGTTCAGCTGTTTCTTTTCTCGCGAAAGGGGAATGGCCAGAGGGTAACCCGGCCAACGGAATTTACTGCCACGAACATGGATTTTGAATTTCACCGAGGCCGGATAGAAACAGGGTGAAAGGAAGGGGTGGAGACAGGCTGCGTGACGATGGCGGAGATGTTTTCGACGCAACGGCAATAGAGGTCGTCGTATTAAATAATTAAAGCATCACGTGTTGCCGGGTATCGAATAAAGGCAACGCTTCGAACAGCCAGCGGGTAATAAATCGGAAGATTACGCGATTCATTATTAACGAGATTCTATTACACACCGGCCGTTTAAATAAATTGCACGGGATCGAGTGGCGATAAATCGCGTAGCCAGGTTCCATTAAACGCGAATATTTCTCGTTCTTTTTTTTTGTTTCCTTTTTTTTCCCCCGTTCGAATCATTTCCATGCGTCGTGTTTTCGTCGAAATTCGAGCAACGAGCTGGCCTCCGGTTTTCGACAGTTGTTCGAACGTCGCGAATAAATGAATCATGCGATTCTATCGATTCGATGTCGCGATATTTATTCCATTTTACTAGCACGGATAATGGAATAAAAAGATAGAGTTGATAAAGTTTCCGTTTAATGGATCGTGTTTAAAAATTACCAAGTAGACATAGAAAATTCGAATAAATTATAATACAAAACACGGAAACATTGTTGATCATAAACGTCCCAAGAAAGTCGAGGACGATTCGTGGAACAAGGTATATGGGATGAAATATTCCCGGAAAGCGATGATCAACGCGAGATCCCTCATCTTCACCAGGTGACCTTCGCAACGCTTTGAACGTGGAAAACAAAAGGCAGAAGACATTGTTGAAGAGGAACGAACGGGAATAAGGTAGAAGAAAGACAACCGGTGGAAGTGGGTCCCTTTCTGCGTAGGCGTTGCACATATCCAACGACCCGGAACCTCTGCGAATCTCTCTCTCCTATCTGGTTCCTGGCCCGTTCGTTCTTCAGCAACGTCTCCTCCTCATAGGAGCTCGCGCGTGGAACCAGCCTGCATTTACGTACCTACTTATCTCGTTAGTGCCGCGTCTCCACCCTCCCACGCCTCCTGCGATCCTCGACCTCGTAATCTGGCCCAAGATTCCCCGTGTCCGTTGAAAAAAATCCACGGAACTCGAGTGGAGGTGTGCGAAAAGGATACTGTACCGCCTTCCACGGCGGAGAGAGCTTTGGATCGGCTTTGAGAACGGTCGAAATTGTCCGTCTCGACGGTGCGTAGGATAGCGTATTCGATTAGGGATGATGTTTTTTGAGGAACGATTGAACAGCCAGGAAATTGAACATGCAAATGGGATTCGGAGAAGATAGGCTGCAGATACACTCGAGATCGGATCGGGCTTTCCTAGGGGAAAGGGGAAGCGGTACTTCTCAAAACCTTCATTTTGACGATATTAATATTAAAAATTATTTAGAAGCAATCTATTTCAATACATATAAATTCTTAATTCTCTCTGAAGAAACGAAACCGACTCTTTTCTCGATCGATCCATTCTTGACGATTCCTCAGAAAATTGCCACGGAACTGAAAATAAAACGGGCCGACCGTTTACCGACGTTTCTCCTTCACGATTGTTCCTTAATTTAAAACTTCCTCCCTTTGTTCGTTGAAGCACTACTCCGCCGCGAACAGTTTGCCGGTAGAATCCCCGCGATCGTTAAAGTATCGTTTCGCTTTAAAGCATTACGCAAGCTTTCGGAGAGGTTATTACGAAGTTTTGTAAGCGATAAGTCTTCCGTAGTATCCGGCCGCGTGTGGTGTATTCCGCAATCTTCTTCCTGCGTGGATCTCCCGCTGTAATCTCAATTAGGAAGCCTAACGAGTTTACGGGGAGCCGGCGATATTAAATCGCGATAATTAACCAATTTTGCCGCGCCAGGATTACCAGACCTATCGCGACAACTTTGTGAATATGAACTCCATTCTCCTGGCTTCTTCTTACTCCCAACAATCGTTTATAACGACGATCGAAATCAAATTTATATGGGTGCTTCAATTTCAATGGCATTCAAATTTATTTTTCATTAATTATCCGACTAAATTAAATTCATAGCAGCTTTGTTAACCCCATGGGAATGGTGTATTGAATGAGTGTCTATCCAGAATTCAGAAGTAAGAACGAAATCCCACCTCCAACAGTCTAATCCAGACCTAACAACCCTAACAACGTCGAGTTTCCTTCCGTTGCCATTGAAAAGACCCCGTACAACCGCTCGCGCCCCCGAAACAAAGACGAAAACGGGGGTTGAAGATGATTTCGCTGTGAAACGACGTTAGTCGAAGTAAACGTTATCCGTGTAGGCTAACGGGAAAAGGTTAGAGCTAATTGCGTTGCCGAGCAGTCGCAGGCAGCTCGCGCAAATTAATCATCGCCAGGGTGTCGAGGCTGCTCGCGGAAGCTGGCTGAAAATTAATGCAAATTGCTGTCGCGAAACGTGTTCCGGCCGCGAAAGTAAAGCCTGTCGTTTGAAGATTCGCCGAGGACGTTTCTTTCCTCGCCGCGAGATCTATCGTCGAAAAGGGACGCGGTATCGCCAGGTAACCCTTCAAACTTTTATATTTATTAAGAGGAGAGAAGCAGCAGCAGCAGCAGCTTGCTGGCAGGAAGTTTCAACGGTGCTACAGAGTGCCCGAGGCTCTGTATTCATCGCGTGGCGGATCTCGTTCCGTGCACTTTGCCATGAGTTCCCTTCCTTCCGCGAACTTGCCGGCGAAATTACGCGACACCGGGACAAAGGTGACGCTCCACCTACACCAGAACGGGGATGCATTTCCTGTCGAGATTTTCCCGATCGTTGCTGTACATCGACTCGCAGACACGTGCTCCAGTTTCGTTTCGGACGTGATGGTGCGTACGAAATATCCTGGAAATTGCAGAATTTCATTTGGTATCAAATTTCTATAATAGAAAATTTATGCCTCTCTTTGGAACAGCTATAGAAAAATGAAAAATCACAACTTTCCAGTACCTACTGCAAATATCATTAAACGTAAGAATACAAAGTACACCGCATAATCAAGATAATGGACGTCATCGTAATAATTTTCAGCACTTTCTCATATTCTCTCTCGATGTCCTTTATTTAACGTCAAACAACTCTTTCCTGTACAGCATTGCGTATAAGACACGGAAGAAAATATGATCACTTCTCGTGTCAGCTTTCGAACGGCGCATCTAACACAAGTTGATAGAGCACAAAATTTACAGTCTCCATAAGTAATTTCACACAGAATAATGAGGATAATCCAGCGCGTGATGGTCTTTCGCCTAACAGTACCGTCTGACAGCCGCTTTCTTGCCTTGCCGGTCCACTCTAATCTAATCGTCCTATCCCACGCGACTAGCGATGGATTAGCAATCACTCGGTGTATCATTCGAAAGTAGAAACTTATTAGAATTTCTTGATTAGCATCAGAGATTTTTACGATTTCTTATCGAGTCTATGAAATTACTGCAGTTTGAAAATTTTGCCGAGGGACCGAGAATTGATTCGTAACGAAGGCTCGATGAAATGACGGGATTGATTGAAAATTCAACGACGCAATCGAATTGTTCATCGGTTGGCGCAGTATCGAATGGGCATCGCTACACACGATCCGTTCGAACAAGACAGACGATTCCTGCTCGCGGCGGCTTTCACCTGTTCCGTGTCGAACAAGATCTCCTGTAACGGCGCGACGAGATTTCACGAGCTCGGTTTCCCTCGTGCAAATCTACGCGATCCCCGTTTCTGATCTATTCCTCTGCGCCCTATCCACCGTGTAGAAAGGCGTCCGTTGTAACCTAAGCGGCTTGCACTTAGCGTCAGTTTATCTCGTTAGAAACGGGCCTCTAACCTTCCGGAACATCTACCGGCACGATCTACACGTAATCTCGTTTGACTGTTCCTGCCGTCTATGTCTACGGGAAATCCCATTACACGAACGGGGATCATAGATATGTATTTTGCAAACATAAAATTCAGTCAACCAGTCGCGAGACTGTGCCTTGTTCCCTCTTATCCAGAGATTCGATCTATTGATCGTTGCAATGTGTACGAGATATTGTTCGATGGTAGATCTTTCGACTGGGATCTTAAAATTCAAATGGTGCTTTTAGGGGATTCGAAGATTATTTTTCGAGTATCTTTTAATTTATTTCATGATTATTTAATTATTCTTCAACTTATTTCTTGAATTTTTCGAAAGCAATTTCTGAAACTCCTGCAAAGCGAAGGAATAAATGATTATTGATCCTATTGAAAAGGCGCTCGTTCCTCAGTTTTCTTCAAACAATCGACCTAAATCCAGCGATCCAACTGTAACTTCATCCTCCATTCTGAGAAACGACATAAAATTGTTTCTCGATACAAGTAAACGACGCTGAATCTCGACGAACGATTTTCTCGAGAGGATAAATCGTTGTCCGATATGCGTTTCGAATGGTGATCGTCTACGAGGATCTTCTATCTTCTCGAAAGAAACACGTCAGACACATTCTCATGGCGAAAATTGATTCGCAAGGTGTTCTTCGTCTTGGCGAAACAGTGCGGATACGAGGCGTAAGTAGAGCATCGCTCGTATTGATTTTCTTGCTGCTAATAGCGCAACGTCCCCGAGAAACCATACAGTCAACCGATGGGGGTGTCGCGACTACCGTGAAAAAAAATCCAAGAATAAGACCATGAATCGGCTGAAAGGGAATCGTAAAACGTTGGAAAATTACAGTTGTTTATAACAATGATTTGTATAACAAGGTTTTGAATAAGGAGTGATATTTCTTGCGGTAAGACGCGAACTTGTGTATGCATTCCGCAAACACTCGGTTAGACCAACACATAAATCTCTGTCTGCGGTCTACAAGGTGTTGAGATTCTGTTAATGGGCAGTAGAAGTTACCATTTCGTGTTTCACTTCAAGATTAGTAACTCACTGTTTGATCTTTTTTCGGAAAACCTCGTCTAAGATTATGAAACATTTTAATAACGCTTTAATCTGTTCCATCGAAAATTCGAAGAATCCGGATTTGTACCAGCAGATAATCGATGCTCACGTAATCGCTTTCCGTATAATCGACGGTTCGAATAATCGATGATCGGATAATGAACACCGTAGCCCTATTCGAGGGATCGAAAGAATTTGCTTAATTGATTCTCCACGAGAAAATCGACCTTTCCTGTCGAAATTGAGATACCTTTATCAGACATTCTGAAACTGTACGCCCGGTAACATGATTTTCATTCAGCCCTTGTCCGTGCTTCTATTTGACCCACAAAATCCCCCTCGAAGATCATCCTGATCCCGGCTCTTCTCGAGGAAAATCATTAATCTCCTATCAACTATTCAAAGGGTGTAAAATGCAAAATGGAATTTTGTGAAGTTAGAAAAGTTACGTCCTCTTTAACGTTGAAAAGTTATCACCAGAATCTCTGTTTCAAGGAACACAGAAAAAAAGGTTGATAATAAACTTTTTAACGTGGAAGTTAAACAAGGACCGTTTCGAAGTTGAATGCAAAATAAAATGTTACAAAGTTTCGAAGTCGTGTCCAGTCGAGTGCTGCAAAATGATGATTACGAGTGCAAGAGGTTAAAATTCATCGGGCTCTTCGGTGAATCACCGTTTCAACGTTCCAAAGGAGCAAAGAAAGATGCGGTCACGAGTTAACTCGGCGTCTGAGAGTTGGAAGGATCCAACGATTCCTCGAGGCAGGATCTTGTATAAGAGAACAAGGTCTGGCGAGCGTGGTTAAAGAGTTCGACCGCGGTGTCGGGCAGGTGTGTTTTGCGGTTAGGTGGACGACGAAGAAGGCGAAGAACGGCAACACGTGAATGACCTTCGACCCTGCCAGGCTGCCTGCTATTCCTTCCTTCCTCTTCTTACTTCGCCGTCTACCTGCCATTCGTCTTCGTACCTCGCGCCGTACCGTCGGTGTCTCGATTGATTTTCTTCCTCTTGCAAATTTTCCACCGACTCGATCGTGCATGGTACACCGTGGCCGAGTTACCGAGGGATCCTCCAAGATCACGAAGGAATACGGTAGTTTGTTTTGTTCGAACTTGTTGCCCATTTCGATGGTACGTGTTCGAAGAGAACCGAGAATAGAGGGTGGAACGAATGGGGTGGTCGAGTAAACAAGTTAAAATTTAGGATCGGGGATTCTTTTTGGAAAGAAAGTGTTTTCACAAATCTACCTTTTTATTAATAATATTTTACGTTACATTTTATTCTATTTTCAAAATTAATTAGTTCATCGAATATCGGGAAACTATGTTGGATCTGTAATTGTCAGCGGGTGTTCGGCGGATCCGCAAGAGGATGCAAGCGGGTGCGTTCGAAGATGGAGGCGGATACAGAGGTGCACCAGGAGAGGCTGGCAGGGTCAACACTCGACGAAGGTACGAGCTGGCGGACGTAAGGTACTGTTAATGCAACCTCACGATCGCGAGATCGCGATGAGGCGCGGGAACAGAAGAGGATCCTGCTCCTTCGACGCGTCACGAGCTCCTCCTTCGTCGCGACGGCTTTGCCAGGGTCCTGGCCGTTCGCTTGTCCGACGATCGTTCCTCTCCCGATCGATAATTCACGGTGGCTCCTGGGTCTACGTGGCCGTACAGGTTGAACATTGGTTCCTTCTTCGTTGAGAATCAGGGGGAGGAGAAACAGAGAGAGAGAGAGATTTTTTGCTCGATGTTGATGGTAGGGTTGAGACGAGGATTGGATCTGTGATTGAGTTCCACGTTGGATTTTTATGATCTTCTAAATTAAAGTAAATAATTTTATAGATAAATCCTTCTGTTCGCGCATTCTCTCAGCGATTCATCCCCTCTGGTAAAAATTGAAACGTTCGAAAGCAAGCTTGCTTGCAGTGCTTCCGTTTAACTGGCCAACTTTTTTATCGTACTGCAGCGCGATAAAAAGCAGTGGCAACAGCGTGACGCGTTCAATAAAATGTCGTTTTTACGCATCGTACCGGCCACGTGCTCGAAAGTTTCGAAAGGGCTGTGGCATTCGGAAGGAACGATTGTAAAAGGGAGAAAAAGGGGGGTGGTTAAACGAAGCTCGTTTGCGTCGAGTTGCTCCGTTAATTGTCGCGAATATCGTCGATTCGTCGGGCGAACGAGCCGGAATCAATTGATAAGTGGCGAAACCAAGGAGGGGTGGCAACCTTCGATAAGCGGTTATTTCTTCTCTCCTGGCACGGCGCAAACGAGGAGGGCGAAGAAGTCGGTTGATAAGTAAAATGCCCGGCTGTTTCCATTCCGGCTGTTTAATGAGTCGTAACAGGCCGCCCCGACGGGGGTGAGAGGGACATTTGCATAAAAGATCAGGCGGAATTCTCGCGACGAAAGCTGCGTAACTCGTCCAGAAAGAATGCGTGAATGAAGCGTTCCGCGAAAGTGGTGAGCTCGTAATCAACCAACTCGAGTGCTTTTATTTATTAAAGACATTAGGGTGTTAAGTAATGAAGTTCAATTAAACGAGTTGAGTAAAAGCTAAATAAATTGAATAATTTCGAAAGATCTGTAAACATATTCAGCCTTCCATCAAATCCACTCGAATGACGAAGAGTATCCATCAAAAGTTCTTTACATCATCATCATTACGATGCTCTTCGCACAATATCCTCCGTGGATCGAGGAACCCGTTAGAAGGAACAGGTTACCGTAGTTTCGTGGAAAGCTCGTTGAACTCGGAAAGTTTCGAGTCATCGAGAGTGGCCCGCACGAAATTCCAGCACGATCCTCGAAACAGCTTCCGAACGTTCGGTTTTAGTCGCGCGATCGAATTCGTGCCGTGTATTTTCTTCGAGAGAGAGGATCCTTTGGTGTTTGTCCGACGGTTCCCTCGACGAATTACCGCTAATCTCTTGCACCCTCCGGCTACCCTCCGGCACCCTCTCGCAGTACGCTTCCATCGGTGCGGTGTGTCGCGTCGGTGTACCTGTCTCTCGTCGACGAGGCTCGAGTGGCGTCTAAGCGGTCTGTTGGTAGTCGAAGAGGCTGAGATCCCTTCGTCTCTTCTCTCTTTCGCTCTTTCAACGAGCAACGAGCTGTTTCAATGGGGTCTGGCGTCTAGCTCTGGCCAGTCGCCACTTTAAAATTCCTCCTAATCTCGGTAACAGAGCTCGCCTTCCACGTAAGCCGTCTCTTCTACTCGTTCTTACGCTTCTGCCACCCTCGAGCTGGCTTTCTTCGGCCGACCTTTCGCGTTAATGACGACGATAAAAAGATTAACCGGGATTGTCCGGCGCGGATTCGGACTCGGCTGCTCCGCACTCCAGGCGGAATTAGAAGCTGCCTGCGAGATGAGCTGCACTCGCTCTGGGAACCAGGCTGCTCGAAAGCCTCGAGAGCTTCTGCTTATCGCTTCTTGCGGCGCGCAGGTTTCTACTCGAGCGAGGGTCGTGAGAAATTTTGGAAAAATTCTTTCTCCACTTTTTCGATCGATATTTTTAAGATTTTCTCTTCGGCAATTTTAATCCTCCTTCAGTGATAGCCATCACCCGTCTCGTTCGACATTATTGCTCGGAGCGACGGGAGCAAAACAGGCGGTCGTGTCGGAGCTGGGCCATCGAAAAATAATTGATCACGCGTTAATTGCAACGGCGGCCTGTCGGGCCGCGTTACGCCGAGCCACGAATTATATGTAAATAACAAATGACCCAGCGTTTCACCGGCCGGAATGATAAACGCTCGACGCGCGACAAGCGTTTCCCAATTAATGGATTTCCGGCTTTATTCCCGCGTTTGCACCGGCGCGGCTAAGTGCGATGCATTTTCCGCATCGGCCTGGAAAGCGTCCTGCCAAGCGTTTTCCTATCGATGGCTTATGAACTTTGGCGTCTGTTCCTTTTTTGGTTTGGTAGAATAGAATTCTTTGTTTTAGTTCGAAGTTACGAAAGTACATAGAGGGTCGAGTATTTTATTTAAGATTAATTTAAAGGCGAGGAAGATAAATCTAATAATGATAATAGAGAAGTGGTAGTTATATTTACAAGGGATAAAATGGTTTACAAGGAACGGATAAATATCGTTCGACTCTCTTGGATACGTTTCGTTTTATCCTGTAAACCGCATAAGACGGCTTAGTGTAAGATAAAACGAAACATGGGGTGCTTCTGTCGCGTAAGGTTTCCTCAGTTCGATTGCAACTGCAATTTAAGTGCAAACAACGGAGAAGCTTAGTGGGCGTCCATAAAAGAGTACAAACGATAGATTAAGACGACGGACCATGGAGAGAGCTCCAATTTTAATTTAATTTTGTATCTATTTTTTATATCATTTTCATTTTCTAAATTTACACTTTTTTAGACTATTTAGACAAATTTTTAAAAGGTAGTGAATAGAAAAATCAATCTCTTTCGAAAGCAGCGCTCAATTATAATCGTTGAACCGTAAAGGAAATTCGCTTCGAGGGGGTTGATGCAAAGCCGGTTGAAAAGGAGCTGAAAAGAGCGATGTTTGCGGACACGTTGCCTACGACACTTTTTCATCGTCTTACGCTTTAGTCAAATATTTTTCGAGCAGCAAAGGTGTGCAAAAGGGAAACGCGAGAGAGTTGCGGGCACGGTGTGAAGACTCGAGACGATCGAAGTAACCGCGTGCGGTATTGTGTCGGGCTTCGGGGCTTAGAATTACAAACAAACGCGATTACTCCACTCCCTTGCGCTTCTTAGCACGAGTTCGGATCACGTCCGTTCCGGACACCGATCCATCGATCCATGATCGAGCTATCGATACCTCTAACTCGCTCGATCCCTGGGAATATTTTACAATTTCTCATGCATGGTTTTCTATATTTTAAACGCGAAATTATATGAATTATATAAACCTAGAGCGCAAAGGATACGATGAAAAATAAATGAGGTATGGTAAGTTCATTTTTCTGCAAACTGTATAAAGGTTGAAATATGTAAATTTATATAAGAGGAATTTAGAGAAGGGTGAAAGAAGAAAATGTATAAAATGTAAAAAGTTACTTCGCGCACGTCGCTCATTTCGTTATTGCAAAAAATTAAAAGAGAAACATTTTTTAATATCCCCGCAAAGCTAAAGTTCTTCGTCACAATGCTTTTTATCCCCTTCCTTCGGAGTTCTTTCATGCTTCCATTATTTCCTCTACATTTTAAAGGGAAGTACAGGCCGCATCATTCCTGCTATCTGCTGTTCCAGTTCCGGAAATACGAAATCCGAAAGAAAGTTCAGTTCCCCGGCGAGCCGGGCGCATTTATCTGTGTCACTTTTAGCCACGATACGCTCGCAACGTTTAGATAGCGAGGCGTATCCGCGTCGAAAGTCGAATAGACTCGTAAAGTTCGCGTCGTTGGAATAGAAACACGAAAATCTCCCTATTTCTATGCGGTTTTTTTGACGCAGCCGCTTGTCTATCGACATTTTATCCCGTTTTCCCTCCCTCGTCGCGGCGTAAATCAAACCGAAATTCACCAGACGACACGTCTGTCCTTTTTTCTCTGAATAACTTGCATCGTTTTCTCCAAACGTTACCTCGAAAAAGGAGAATAAATATTTTTCCCTTAACTATTAGAAATATTTCCCTAACGAGAATTCTGTGATCCGAAGATTTATGAGCTTCGTTAAGAATTCTTCCAGACGACGGACCATGGAGAGAGCCCCAATTTTAATTTAATATCACGTTTCATTTTCTACAGTTTTTAAGAAAAAGAAATGAAAAACATCGAACACGCTCGATATAATTTCTCTTACGGTAACTTCACAAACTCACCCTCCTCTACAACCACCCCTTAACGTCTTAATTCCCGGCAACCCCATAGGCTCGCGATCACGAATCGGCGATTAAAGCACTAAACACCGTTCAAGACGCTGCGCACGCTAGTTGTGGATGGTCGAAAACGCGGGAAAAGTCGATTGGCAGAGGCGCAATCACGCCTGGCTAATTACCGTTAACAGAGGAACGCAATCCCAGCCTTACGACTGACGATTCGAATTAATTGGCGAATTACCGGCTTCTGATAGCATCATGGAGTCGCCCAACCTGGATAGCTCTTAAGTATCGCAATTACGGAGGATCTGTACGCCCGAAATATATAACACGCGAGCTCGATCGAACTGGTCGGCCAACTTTTCGTTCGTTCAATTAAATATTGAATTTTAATAACGCGTTACAATTATTCTTGAAGAAATTAACCTTCTGTCTTCTCGCTAAGTAGCTTCTATATCGGTCTCGCTAAGTACAGTTTAAATTGTTCCGATATGAAACGGTTTGTTTGTTTCGCCGGCAGACAAATGACAATGTTTGCGGCACAAATATTGCCGAAGTTACGTTTCATTGCGTTCGAAATTCCTCTAATTGCAAGTAGTGCAAAAGGAGGCAAACACAGCAGTAATTTACAAGCGAGACAGTCAACAACGAAGGTTTCGCAGTCAACTCCCTTCGTCTCGTCGAGTGTAAACTTTGTAATCGAATAAACCTGAAGATTTGCACGCGACGCTGCTGTCATCCTGCTTGTTGTACGGGTTAAATTTCACCCTTCCGTTCCCACCGTCGCGCTGCATCGTTTTATCAATCTAAAGGTGCTGAGACCTTGATCCTTATTACCAATTTATCTCGTGGTTAACGTGCAAAACCACCATTCAAAGCATTTAACTATTAATACTATTATAATTTTCGATGTAAAAATTTTAGAAAGAATTGTTTCTTATTTTTATTCAAATAAGTACTGAATCTCTTAAGGGAAAAAGGAAAATTTCCTCGGTGACGAGCACGGACGATGACATTAATTATCTAATTATATCCTCTGGAACGCGTCCGGCGTTTCGCGAGAGCGTTGTTTGCGCGGGTGTTACACGGCCGCCTGTTGTTTTGACGGGCCATATATTTTTCGACTCTTTCGGGAGCGAAGCCAAGTGTTTAGAATCTTCTAAGTATAGCCATACTCCTCCGCGTTTCTGTACATTCTGCAGTAACAGGGAAAGATGAAGTGTTCCAGAGAAGAGTGTCCCGAGTCTCGCGCGATAAAACCAACTGCAAAGATTGCTTCACGGTATAACAACATCTGCTCCCAGATAATTTCATCCTTTTATTTTAATTTAAAATTACATTCAAATCATTGGTATATCGATGATATATTTTACGCGGTAAATCCAAAAAGAGATTCCCTGATCGAGCAGCATCAGCTTCCATCAGCTCGGAGCAAAATCGAAATGAAGACCTCTGGACCGGGCTGGAACCGGGTCGTATTATCCGTTCGGGTTCAAAGTACGTAATCCCCGTGACGTGACAGCGACAAGCTCGTTCCATCCAGCAAGGATCTCGTTGCCAAAGCAATCTGTCCGTTTAAACGTGTTTACGATATGAAAGACAGCGATTCGGTTACCTGTGAAACCCGCTTCGACAGACAATTATCCGCGCGTGTCTCGCTGTCCGTTCGTTGGAACTGTTGCAAATTCGAACAGAGAACGAAAGACAGAAAATTCGGTGACGATTATCAACGCGAGGATTCTATCCTCTGGATGACCACGGACGTCGTTCGATAGTGGCCGATCGTTAAAACGTTCGTGATTAATTACCATCGGTCAGGCCGATGTAACGAGACCCTTCGGACGCGAACGAAAATAGAAGATCGAGCCGGTGTAATGGCCGATCGATAAATGAATTTTAATTGCTCGTACCGGGATTCTGCTGAGTGAGCTTCTCGCGAATGATCGATATTTCTGATTAAGATGATCGTGTTGTTGCAAGGTGGATTGAAACGTTGTTGCAGCTGGTCGCGCATCGAGAAACTCGTTTAACGCGTTCGATGGCATCGTGAAAAGGGACGTGTGAAGTCGGACACCTTATAATTGTAATTATTCAGAGCAAGATAGATTCGAGTTGAAAATTGTGACCAGGGACGAATCGGTCGTTGGGAATTCGGGTACCCTCTGAAAGATACGAATAGAAAGCAAAGATATTTCACTGGAAAACGGACAACAGCTCTGGAGATAGCGAAAATTACTCGAAAATGGCGCATACCATGCAACACCAGCTTCTAGTCTCGATAATTCGTGAACACGCGAGCTTGGCGTGTACGGTGTCCCTTTTTATCTCGCGGTTCTCCGTCCAAGCGAGCGTTGTAAAGGTTCTCCGTGTTCACGAAACGCTCGTACACGCCTCGCAGGCCTGCCAGCCGAACAAACCCGCGTCGTTTATGAATAATGATAATGGCCCGTTTAGCCCTGTAGGAACAATAGACGAGTTGTAGCCCGTTCGGTGGGTGGGGAGCCTCGAAAAGATAACGGATGTACCGGCGTGTCTTCATCGAGTTTCGAGCCGGTTAATTAAGCCCCTGTGGAACTGGTAAGGAACGGAGCGGCTTGTTTTTCTGCGGGATCCCTCCTCCTTTCGATACCCAAGATGACGAATGTGTTTTCCTCAGGATGCGCCTCGAAATGTTGCTTGTAACCGTGATGACCGAGTTCTTCTTTTTCTGTTCATCATCTAACGACACGTTTTTCTTGTTTGTTTCAGGTAAGTTGAACCCTTGGCATGATCATCTATGGTATATGATTCTTCGTGGATTGTGGAATGTGGGTTAAGAAGGTGCAACATCAAGTCAGTGAGTTTAATTTTATTTATTTTATTTAAGGACTGAGATACTCTACTGATATAGGGAAGATATACAATTTTATGTAATTAGAGTCTTCTCAGAATTTTTTTAGATTTAAAAATTTAAACTTCTGTGGAGTTGCATTCTGGGCTTAGAATCTTCTACACTTAGAATTCCTTTTATTTATTTTATGGTAAAGGATGAGATGCTCCACAAACATAAGAAAAATATGTAATTTTGTAAAATTAAGGTATCTTAGAGCTAAAGATTTGAATTTCTGTGGGGTTGTATTCTGGGCCTAGATCCTTAGAATTATGATCTAAGGTCTAACAGAGTACCAAACTTAGAAATAGCTTCCAAATCTCATATAGTTCAATTTTTCACATAAGTCAAGGATCTTAACCCTGGTATAAAAATAAGATTCGAATCCCAGAACCCAAACGTATCACCATATAAATTCAATACTCCCTGAAAAAAGGATTTTCCACGTTTAGAGCCGTCGGAATCCTATACGGTTACAATACGATAAGCGTAACGCGTATCCTAGAGTAGTACGAGGAAAGTCCAGGTCACGGTACACGTAATCCTGAAAGGAAAGAGTATAAGCTCCGTCGTTCGTCCCGAGTATTTTACTCGCGTGATCGAGCGGCTGAAGTCAATTACGTTGCGTGTAAGCGTTCCATCCATCGTGTAATCGAGCGAGGAACAAGATGCTCTCGCCGTGACAGGCGAAACCAGCCGCGTTTGCGGTCGAACAGACGCTTCATCGAGCTGTCCCAGCCCCGACTCCTGTTCCATCCGCGTCGAAAGACGTCCACGCTCCAGCTGCGGCCGACGCGAAACCGCAACGTAAATGAACGTGGTTCGACTCGAAAAAAAGCAATCGCGATTTGTCAGAATTCTCCCTTCTCGACGTTGATCCTTGCAAGTGTAACCTATCTGAATCCTATGATTTCCGAATTTGGGATAAAATTCTTTTTTCTAAGAGCTTGCAAAAAGAATGTTAACCCAATGTTTGAACCAAGACCCTGGGCCTCAGAAATCTTCATTCGACCCTTCCAAACTCTATATAAATTCTCTCGTTAAAAGATTTCAAGGAAGAAAATTAACAATGGCCTTCGCGTACACAGCTAAGATAAGAAGTTTATTTTCCACCCTAAATCGCAGCAAAGTCTTTAATCATATTATCCTGTCTTTGGAATAGAAGAAGCATCCATGATGGATGGTTTTCCTCTGCTTCTCTCGTTTCTCTCGCGATCCTCAATTACCGATAAAGCTTTTTAATGACTTTTTTCCCTGTTCGTGAAATATGAAACAAGACGATGATACTTTATTGCGAACAGGAATGAAACAACTTTGCGTATATCTGTAACAATCGATCGGAGCAATTTATAATATCGGACATTCGAAAGATTTCGTTCTTTCAAGACATTCTCGAAGCGTGATTCTACGAAGGAATCTCGTCTCATTGAAATTTCTCTCGCGTAACGCGTTTCAAGCGGATAATGACGGATAATGAAGTACGGGGCAACAGCTGCAGTTCTTTTCACAGCTCTCGAAACAATGCCCGCAATAATCGATACAACGAACGACTTCTAAACAGCCACTTTCACGTCCGACGAGTCTGGCCCCGCGAGACAAAGGTGAGATACGTTTCCCTTTCACCGTCGCCACTATTTAATTCATCTACCGGTTACATTTACAGATCTCTAATTGAAATCGGCAGTTTTCAATGTTCCTGCTCGCTGCACAATGCTCGTTTCACAATGTTACGCCAACGAGAAAAAGGCTACCGGCATTCTAGTGGCACTTATGGATGCCTGGCTCGTAAGTCCGAGACCATCTTAATCGTAAATTTCAAAGAAACTCATGAATTGTCTATTTATTTTGTTAGATATACGATAATGAGGATTGTGAATTAAATTTAGGACTCGTGATTTTAGATCATCTGAGTTTTTTCAGTGGGGCAATTATAATTATCTGATAATGGGGTTAATGAAGTAGTATAATAATTTTCTACATAAAGTTATCTACAATATTTTTTATTAAAAAAAGATTTTCAATTTCTAAATAAGAGGGTTAATTGTACTTCTAAATCATCCCTTAGTTTCACTACAGACTCTTAAAAATTTTTTCTGGGAATGTTTCCTTGTTCCACAAAATAATCTAAATCGTTTCACTTGATTAAAAGGTTTTCAGTGGTATAATGAACACAGAGGGTGTAGCAACGGATGAAAAAGGGTGAAGGAGTCGTTGGGTATCGAACGGTGAATCTCGATCGATCGATGACGGGCCAGGCTGGTCGTTTAACCAGATTATTCACGCTCCGCCAATGAAAAGGGGCCAATGAAATTGCGATAAAGCCGAAATTGTGAGCTCGCGAATGTAGAGAGTGAGCGAAGGGGGGTGGGTGATCAGGCCGGCAGCAAATATCGTCCGACGACTTTCATTTTCAGCGCACTAATTATTCACCTAGCCCCGACGAACTCGTTCGTTTGTTTCTGCCGCGTACGCGAATAAAAGCGCGAACTGAAATGGATGATGCTGCGACGAAATCGCGAATAGTGAATTGGCTACGGCCGTGACGTTGGAAATCATGGTTTCCACGTTCCCCTTGAGGATTTTTGTATCGTTTATTCGATACGCTCCGCAGTGTATTATTTTGTTCGAGGATAGGATTCGAAGGAAGTTTGATAAATTGATATTGATCCCCGAATCATCCAATATTCGTGAACCGAATTCGCCCTTGCATCGTTGGAAAAATTGTCGATCGTAGAGTCTCTCGAAGATTCTAATGCTGTCTACTTCATACATCTTGTAACATTCTACTTTTCGAGAAGATTGGATTTGAAAGAAGTTGGATAAATTGAAATTGATTCGCGGATCATCCATTGTTAGCCAATTGATTACACCTGTGCCGGGAATAGAGGGTTGCATATCCCCTCGAGAATTTCCCTATCATTTATTCATCGAATTTCTCTGGATGAGGTAAATTAAAATTGATTCGTTTGACCCTTCCATATAGTACGTGGTATATTTCTGAACTATGCTGATCAAGGGTTAAATACGATGGTGGTGTTCGCCTAAAATAACCTTGACTCGCCGTTGGCCATAAATAATCGGTCAGCGTGTCGCTTGATAAACCAATTCGCCGTGATAAACCGTGCGGGGGTGTCGGGTTCGAGGGTGGAAGGGTGGTATCTCAGGTTTCCGTACGGTTAACGAGCCAGACGATCCAGACAAATTTTCGGGAGAAAACGCGGCGACACGTTAGCCCGGCAACCCTGACACGGACCACCGAGCCCGACAGCGGCCAATTAATAATAACGAGAGGACGTTTCGGGATTACGAGGAAATTATCGCTTTTAACCGTGGCCTGGCCGCGCACCGTCGAACATATCAACGGCCAGACCATTAATCCATACCCTTTCCTCGCTCGATTGCAATTTCGTACGGTGGACGCGTCATGCGCCCACGCTGATTTAATTAGACAAATCGCTCTGTCTCGTGGAACGGTCACTTCTGGCGACGGCTTTCGAACCAGTTACCCCGATGATTCCGAATGATGAATTTAGATCGATCGCAGCAGCCGCGATAGAACGTAAAATGAAAAATAATATATTGCAATTTCGATCCTAAAATTGAGCGCGTGCTTCAGTGTAAATAACAACGATTCAAACGTTCCCGGAATTCGGCGGAAAACTTGTTCATCCGCCGGGCGTAAAATTTCGCTAAAACAGAGCAATAATGCAGTCGCAATTAGCGAACAACGTCAATTACCGATCACAGCTGAAGTTTCATTCGAACCATTCGATAGAATTTCATTTCCTGCCGGTTGTTTTGCGGACGTCAACCGTCCGTAAAATGTAGGTCAACGAAAAATAACCGTGAAATCAGCCGGACAAACAAGAAGAGGCAATCAATGGGGTAGCAATCAATCAAATTCGTACGTGTGTTTGATACAAATGACTGACTTTTCTTTTTTTTTTCCAAAAAGATAATTGAAAAATGAATAGAATTATCCGTTGGACCCGTGGTATCGAGTTAGGAAACGAGATCAGGGAAACATGGAACGCGAGCAATCCGCTCGAAGCGCATTCAATTTTCTCCGCGACGAAGAGGAACGTCGCGAATTCCGTTGTTCGGTTAGTTAGCCTGCAATTTGTTCCAAGTAACGAGAAGTTCTACGTTGGTATCGTCGGGATTTATAAGGCGAGAGTTCACGATCTCGTTAAAATAGTTGACGCGTCGCTCGAGCCACGCAACGTTCCCGATAAAACGACAAATTTTCAGCCTCTGCTCGTCTCGATCCGCGATTCTGCGAACGGGAACGTTTGTTTCATTCGATCCGAACGAAGCGCGATTCACCTGCAGTTATCCGTGTTCCTCGTTGTTCGTCAGACCGAGCTCCAATTACCGCGTTAACTTTTTCATTTACTCGCCATTGCTGCATAATCCGTTCGTTAACTGCGTTTAAACTTCGCCCCGCTTGTCTGCATCTTGATCCAACCGACAATTCCGCTAGTTGCAACTGGAAACAATCTCAGAACGAGCTGAGATTTTGCGATAGCTGAATCCTTCAAAAGTATGGGTTGTTTATCTTGTTCATTTTCTCAAATTTTCATTGAAATATTTTATTTCGGATGATATAGTCCCGAGGAGAACTGAAGGGTTAATAAAATAACAGGATATCCGGATGGAGAATAAATTTAAATTTACAGCTGGAAGTAGATCAGCAAGTTGGTTTAATATAAATATAAACATTAACAGATTGAATTTACTGGATGGAAATTACAGTAATAAAATAAGTTTTATGAAAGAAAATATTGAAGAGGATGGCAAAATTCTGAACAAATAATTGGTTTAATGTAGATATTAAATATCCACGGAATTATTGAATTTAATATCTTGATGGAAATTGCTGTGGTGAAGAGGTATTGGAGAGGATAGAGGAATTTTGATGGAAGACTTTTAAAATAATTTTATAAAAATACATAGAACTTAAATCTTAATTAACAATACAAACGAAGGAAACGTGTTTGAGAAGTCTCTCGTCTGATCGGAAGAAGAGTTTCACGTGTCTGGGATCGTCGTACACGCGATTAGTAAAGCGACCTCGTTAACAGCTTCGACTCGTCGAGCGTTCCCTGGCGAATCAATTAACAGGAGGACGTCGAATTGGCAACGCGCCTGGCAATTATCGCGTCCCGACGCCCATTGTGCGTGTCTCGGCCGCGAGCCACCGCGACAGCATCAAGTTTTGCTTAGCAAGCGGCGAACTTTGCGGCCAAACCGACCGACTGTTCGGTTCTTGTTAATTTATCGACACCCGGTGCCTGATACATCTGATTAATTAACAACGAAAATTTATAAAGATAATTTGAATCAGAAGTTTGCTATAAAGGGGGTTGAAATAATTTCTCTACAGACACAGTGATCACTCTGGAATATTATACACCCTCTTCACTATCACCTATTTATCAAGTTTCCAAGGAACTCGCTAAAATTCGCACAACCCTCAAACTTACCCCCAAACAGCAATAAACTCATCTCACGACCGGTCTCATTAAACCGTGTCAGGATTCTCAGGTTGTAACTAGCTACTTTCCTTTCAAAGTTTTCCCATTCACTGTCGCAACCACGTCTACGGTGACGTTATTGATAAGGGATGCGATCGAGGGGGTTGCGTGTGACGAAAACGCTTCGAAACGCCATCGATTCGCCAGCCTGGGAACCGAACTACTTGCGTATTATTTATTTAACGACCGACAACAAACGGTCGGTAATTTTCGTTTCGCTCGTGAAAGCGACGGCGAAGACAGCGAACGCCTGAAACAAGCCCCGCCAACGAGGGACGACGTACGCTGAAATTTTTATCGCTTCACCCTTCGGTGCAACATACATCGCCGGCTTAGGTTGTTCCACCATTTCTGTCCATCTCCTCTCGTTTGGCGCAAAAAAACAGAAAAAAAGGTTGAATTTTAGCGATTCGTAAAATGAAAATGGATTCAGACATTGGGTGGTGAAAGATTGGAATTTTAAAGAATATCTAATTAATGATTTCTACATTCTAGAAAATTGTTTATTTTTAAATGTTGAATAATTTAATTTGCTTTTTTAATTTCTATTTATTTAAATTCTTTTGCAATTCCAGCAAATGTAATTATTTTTACTAACTCGTGAAAGTTTCGTCTTTAGAACATTTTATCCAGGATTTTTTTCCTAAGTTGTCTTAATGCGAAGATATTTTCACTTTGATGTGTCCTGCTAGCATTAGGAATAATAAAACTTTGTAACCAGTTACAAGGGTTTAATTGGGACCCCGGAGTTCTGGTTACACGAAAATCCGGATTAACAAGGTTTCACGGTAGTTTGGATATTAGCATTTCCCACGGGGGCGGGTAATTTTGACTTTGATTTACTGCGAAATTCTACAGCTACACACTCCTACGAATAGTTTGTTTTGCAATTCAGTTTCGTTTAAATTACCCTACTCGATTGCGTATACTGAAAAGGCATCCCTCGTAACTTTAAATAATTTATTAAATAAGATACAGAGTAGATAATTAATTAAAATCATATTTTCCAATCACCATCTTGACTACTATGAATATCATAATGATAAAAAAATTCATTCTTAATTTGAAAATTAATAATTAGCGTAAATACAATTGCAATTAAAATATGAAGGAATAGAAATGATGATCCCGTATAATTAATTCGTCCCATCATAATTTCGAACGAAATATGATTTATACACTCAGGTTAACGCGCGTTTATCGGACAGAAAATTCAGCGTGTCATTATACAACGTGACACAATGTCTGCCGGATAATTTCACAACGATGACATGATTATATAAAAGTCGCAGGGGTTGGGGGTACGGAGGAGGATGTCACGCAGGCAGTAACACATTTTCGATAGCTTATGCAAGGAGTTTTCGTGAAACCTCATTTGAAAGTTTGATTAAAATTTCTGCCGGACCGACCATATAATAGACGAACTTTTTGAGCCAGCGCGGAGTTTTATGCCCAGCTCACGACGATTTTATAAAGCGTAAGGGCAACTTTACGCCCGGTCGTGCATAAATTTCATTCGAAATGTCCCAATCGAATCGACTGATCTGTCGTCGCTGAAAGATAACACTCTAACAAAGTTATCCATTCTGATTCGAAAATGGAATCATTCAGAAGAGAAAGGAAGAAAATCCGAAACACCTTCGTTGTTTCACAGATCGTTCAATTTCCGCCACATTTTTCGCCCCGAGGAACGAGGGGATATTCCAAAATTCCAGTTGAACAACTATACACGCGGTAACAACGAGTTCTACCTGCAAAACTTCTCGGTCTTTTCGTACACGGTGCACGTTCAGCAGCGGTGTTCACCTGTAATCTCGTCGCGACAAGGGACACGTAGCCGGCTGACGTGTCCTCGGCGTGTCGCTGACGGTTTAATTAATTCCGGGGTGAGAACGTGGGTCAGTTCGTAACCCAGATACAAGCTGCTGCTTCTGCTCCCGCTTGTCGAGGCAGAAAAGAAAAAAAAAATGAAGGAACAACGAGGAAATTCCGATTACCGAGGGAGGAAGTCGAGCGCCACGAATCCGGAAACAGATGCCTCTCGATTTAACTAGTACTCCCCTCCGCTCTATCCACGATTTCGGACTGCTACACCGAAATCTGACATAGCCACGTGTTCGGATGTTACGCGTTAGTTCTGACGGCTTAATTAAGCCCGGAGCCGAGAGGGTTAGAGTGTTCCTCGGGTATTCAAAGGCTGCTGTTGCCCTCCCCTCGCCGTCTCCGACGCGGCCATGCCGAGAGTGGATACAGAGAACGGAGCCAGAGGGTCCAAATATTTATAGAGGCTGTGCGTCGGTGCGAGTGGATTTATGGACGCGTTTTAGGCGCCTCCTATGGAAAAAACGGAAGTGGCGATGTCGACCACGTGGTCCCTTACACGCCTTATAGAATTCACAGGTGATACGCGACGTAAGGTGTCCATGAAATTGATTTTTAAAAAAAATATCGCGAAAGGAAAGTAGCCTAGAGCATCGACGAAGAATTATTTATCTATAGTCAAAGGATAATTGGCTGGTTTGAAATCCAATCAACCACTCGGTGGAGCAGAGGGCGTAGGCTCGAAAGAATTTATATCGACGGAGGATTTCCGTTCGATTCTCGCGCGCATAAATTACTCGTAGCTCGTTCGGAATATTATTTTCTCGAGCGTCGAAACTCAATTTCGAAGCGGAGTGTCTCCGTGACGGCGGCGGGCCAAAATGGCTGTTTTCGTGGCTGTCGAAAAGTCAATTTTTAGAGCAGATATTCAGCTCTGGAAAAAAAAGAATTGCTCTCGCGCGAGCTGTGTGCGTGCGACAAAGCGTGTGACACGGTTTTTTCGGAGAGGTGTGAGGGAAGCCGCGTTTAAGTTCACCGGTGCCGAATGAACGAAAAATTCGGCTCTCGCGTACCTGCAATCCCAAATACGAATTTCTGACTTTGACGCGTTTTACGATGCTCGCCCATCAATCTCCGCGGTCCCGGTTATTTTTTCGTTCTGCTCTGCAACTTCTCCCCCGTTAGTTCTCTTTCAATCTCAACAATAATGTTGGCCTTTTTATTTTACTATCAGATGTCACGGTTTTTAGTCCTCGGTGTTTAGAATTCTAGTTTGAAGGATTTCGGCGATTATCCTGAAACGAAATTTGCGTCAATGGACTCCCACGGTCCTTGCACTGTTAAATTATTCGATCGATGCGATTAGTAGGCTATGCGGAGCACAGTTATCGGTGCATGAATCGATTGAACACGAGGCAAGGATGCTGTGTTTCACGAGCTATCCAGCATAGTTCCATGGGATGCTGGAATTTCGCGCGATACTCGTGGCGGTACCGCGAAATTTCGCGCTACCCTCTCTTGACAGTAACAAATTTCCTTGGATACAGTTCGGAACCGAAGGATATTTGACCGCTTTGTTGCTCGCTTCAATTTATCGGTAACAATGTAAAGTACTGCATCGATGGTACTAAAAATGGAACTACTTTGTTAGAAAGGAATATCCTTTGAATAACTGTTTCTCCAATTATCTCGAACGGTGTGTTGAAAGTGTCACGTGTTTTCCTCAAAACGAGACACTTTCGAGCCACCAATTAGCGACACTTATCGCTCGTTATCGTGGCTCGAAACGTTTCACGTGAAACAACGACCGAAAGCCGTCCAGATTTTTCGTCTCGCGTGCTTCTTCTCGTTTCGACACGGTGTTAATGGTACTCGAGGCCATCTATCACCGCGCCATGTCTTCCCGCGTCCGGGATAATGCTCCTTTTGTTTTACGATCCTTCTGCTTTCACTTCCTCAGAGCAGAAGTCGGAGAACTTTCTTGTTTTTACTTTAATTTCGTGCCGGTACAAAAATCACTAACACAAAAATTAACAAAATTATAAAATTTGAGCCGAGCTGGGCTCATCAGATCATGGATACCTAAATAAATTTTGAGACAAATTTTTGCAAATTCAACTCGATTCGACGCGACCCGAAGTTTGAGTACTCGCACCCCCGAATTGTATTAATTTTGCAACGAACGCCACGGCACCCAACGCGTTAATTACGAAAGCAACATCCGTCTTTCTGACTGGAAGATCACACAGCGAGGTAAAATCTTCTTGGAAGTCGTTTTCCCCGACACTCGCGTGCTCTTATTGTGTGGCCGAGTACATCGTTTTACTCTGTGACATGGTATAAAACGATACTACCGCCAAGAAAACGAAGCTCCTACAGTCCACGAAACGCAATTACAATCTACAAGAAGACGCTATAATTCACGAAACAAGTTTACAGTCTACGAGACAAGGCTCGAGACCACAAAACCGCTTTACAGGCTACAAAACGACGGTACAATCTACCTCTCTATCAGTTCCCTTCGTTCACCGGCCAGCTTTCCTCTATACACGTTGAATTGTTCGTTTTATCGCTTGTTTTTCTTACTTTTAACCTGGCAAAACGTTCTCCGTTAAAGACGTCGTTTAATACGAACGCAAACGAGCGAACTTATGTCCAATTGTTCTGCTTTGTTATTCGAACAAACTGGTAGAACCTCATCTTTAATATTTTCGTTAGTTGAAACATCGGAAGGAATTCGAAATTCATCGAAACTATTCTTTCCGCTTCGACAACCCCTATTTCTGCACCCTTCGCAGTAATTCAGTAATACCATGCTCGGATACATAAACCGGATAAAAGTAACATCGAGAAAAATATAAAACGCAAGCAGAAGTCTTCGTCTCCCATCGTACGACCCTTCTGGTACGCAATTCTGGTAGCAACGAGGGCGGAAATGGTACCGTGTCGTTTCCGGAAGGTGGTGCAACGTGGCCAGTTCAATCCAGGAACGTAATACACCGAAATAACTCAACAGTGCCGGCGCATTGAACGTAGAGAGAAAAAAAAAACAAGAAGGAAAGGAAGAAACGTATCCAGACTGGCCGGTGCGGCTATAAAACGCAGCACGCGTTCTTTCTCTCGTGTTCGGTCCAAGGTAAAGGTTTAAGTATTACCTCTGTACGCTAGGGCAGATATAAGCCATCGGTTACACGCACGAATACTCACCGGGACGGCTCGATGTACTTTGGATTTAAATGGTCTGCTCGTATCCTGTATTCACGACGGATTTATTATTGAGAAGCACGGATTACTTTCAAGAGATAGTGCAGCGCGAAAGGGGTAGGGGAAATGGCGTGGGTATCGCGGGACGGTTTATTTACGAGCAGAAAAATGCAGACACGAGGTATGGCCATCGGTATACGCCCTCCCCTGTGATCGTCTCTCTATCCCATTTCTCTTTAGCCGGCGGGCCTTCCCTTTTTCCCATCGTTCCCTCGTTCTTCATTTGCCTAAAAGAGCCCTTTGTCCACTCGTCTTCATCCTGCTTCACTTGCAAAACCCTACCGCTTCAATGCTCCGGCTACTACGTTCCTTCACCGCCTATCTCGGTCCTCTTTTCCTTTCTGATTACAAGTCCGCGATTACAGTTTCTAGGAATTTCTTTTGAGGGATCAACGATTGGCTCGTTCGATTCCTCCTGGTTCGATCACCGTTCGCCAAATGTCGGGAGGATCTCGAGCTGTTCGACGATTTTAGGAGAACGAAGGGAGGACAAAGAGTGCGGCTAATTGCGTTAGGGTTCGTTGCTTGAAACGTGGTTCTTGAGAAAATCCTGGACAAGCTTCGCTGCCAAGTAGATGCCCCGGGTTTAATCCTCCGACGAACGAGGAAGGGTTCGAAGGAACGAGCCGGGTCTTAGGAAAAGGATCCGTCGAATCGATTTAACTCGACGGAGATCCTTAAGAGTTTGGCAAAAAAAAAAAAAGAACGTCATTGGCTTTGGGACTCGGGATTGGGGCTGATTAACCCCGGGAATAAAATTTATCGCGCAAAGTTTTGCTCTTCAGAAAAATCTACTCGCTTCTTGTAAACGTATAATTTATTTGTAGAAGTTTGCAACTTTGATGATCATTTGGAAATCTCTTTCTACTTTGAAAAAGAAATTTAAGAATCTTGTTAAGATAATTCGTTAAATAAATCAAACGACCAACACCAACATCTAATCACTATGCATCCGATAGTTTCAACATATGCAGCATGAATCATTCAAGAAATTAAAATGAAGCCGGCTTGTTGAACAAGGACGAGGGGCCGCTTCGTACGATCTCTCGAGGAGGCTCGTTTCGCGCCTGGTTGGCGACAAGAAAACGCAATAACCGTGATTAGGAGCGAGAACATCGGAAGCAGAGGCCCCCCCCCGAATGAATCTTTTATTTCTATTCATTAGAGTAAACGGGCGTGTTCCAGCGAGAAACGTACACGCGCGTTGGCCCACGTATCGTATTGTGCCCACCGTCGCGAGGGTAAAGCCGGCTCATTAATAAGTCAATGCTCATAATGTACGTGGGCTAAGTGGAGCATTAAGCGTGCGTGGGCGAAACGCTTGCGAAAGAACGAGCTTTGCGTTCCTCGAGCGGCCGGTTTACCGGCTCGATTAACCGATTATTCTCCGCCGCGAATTAGCATCGTCGATGCGATAATAATTTCTAGCTTGATATCTAAAAATTATGAATAATCAAGAAACGAATGAACGCGGATGGATCGATGAAATTTTCAGAATTGCATAAAGAATTATTTTGTAATCGTTTTGCTACCCCCTGCAATGTAAGCCACGGTTTACCTGCAATTATCAAGAAAGAGTCGGTTAAAAACACCCCTCGTTGAATAATTCAACGACAAAAAAGGTTGCCTACTCTTGCAGCGAAAAACGATTACGCAACGCGGAAACAATGCCAGGCTCGTCGATGTCCGAAGAATTCCAGATCCGGGGGTGCTTTCGTGACGGCTATGGAGTCGACGAACTCGAGCTAAAGGGGTGGCCAATTGGTCGAAGTTACCCCGTTTTCGCGAACGATCTTGCGTAAACCTATGTCGAGGACGTTCTACGAATTGCGTACAAGTAGAATTCCCGGGTTCGCGTGACCTGCGAACGTTTACGCAACGAGTGCAACCCTGTTACTCTTTTTCCTCGTTTCAACCCTGCGAACCACCAACACTTCGATGCGTTCGTACGATTCCGTCGTAACCACTATTCTTCCTTCCTTTCGTTGTTTATTTGCTCCTTGCTATATGCTCGCGATATGTTTCTTCTTTCCACCCCTGATGTGTTTCTCGTGGTTTTTATCCGAGGTGTGCAGCAACACGTTATATTTTTAGAGAAAAATTTCAGACTTTAATAAATAATTAAACCTACGGTATAGAAGCAGTATTTCTTCTTCTCTGTTTGAAACTCACCCCTTATATCTTATAATATTTCTTGCGTTTCCTACGTTCTTCTTATCTTCGGTTATGCAAACGAGCATACAACATATTTTTTGGAGAAATATTAATATGCAATCAGCGTAGGAGTAGGGGTTGATTTATGTGGGGTTGAAATTTATGTTATTACCATTCCGTCGGATTCTTCGCTTTTCTATGCTCCCCTTTATCTTCTTACAATATACCCCTTATTCTTATTCTTCTGCTACATTTTTTACTTTTATTTATGAAGTGTGTAATATATTATCGAAAATGATACGTTTGAAGATAATCCTGAGGTGTAATTAACATGGGGGATGAATTAAAAAAATTCATTAACACTTTCTTAAACCATTATTCCTGTTTATTCTTTCCTCTTGCTACTTTTTTAAACATTCCTTCCCTTTTGTAACGTTCCTTTAACGCAGAAATATTTCCACAGGAATAGTGTTAATATATCATTTACCTCGGAGGTAGATTCACCGGGGTTGAAATTTATTTCGTTGCGTTTCCGTCGTATCTCTTTTGTTTACTTCCCTTGTTCTTCTCTTCTTTATACGTTCATGGCGTTCTCCAGTTCTCCATCATCCCCTTCCCTCTCCTTCTAATTTCAAACACCTAACTCACCCCGTTCATTATTCTCCTTTCCTTTTAATCCTGTTCTCCTTCATCGCTCCATCCCTCGCGATTACCCTCTCTTTTTCATCGCACCCTCTCTCTGATTCCTCGAAATTAACACTTGTGACTTTGCTACATGATCTTTTACACCGGTAGATTTCATTCCATATAAAATATACCACGGTCGGTGTATTAAGATCGCATTGCCGGTGTGTTTCACGCGTGCATGCAAACGACACGCTCGCAAATTGCACGAGCAAACAGCCGACGGTGGGGAGTTATCAGTATTATCAGCAGCGTATACGGGGGCAATTAGTGGCGAGGTTCGAGTTAACCAGGGAAATTCTTTGAAAGTTAGGGCCGATTACCGATGACGTACGCGTCATGAATACTTAATCCCCGTCGGCGGGCGCGTGAAAGTAATTGCGCGTAATGAGCCCGGTCGAGTGTCGCGCGATAATCTCTGGAAAATCAGAATATCCTGTTATTAAGCAAATTACACCGGACTGGAATATCTGTATAGGAGCATCTCGCTGCTTTCTTTTCATACACTTTACAGAATTTCCCGACGCGTACGCGCTCGTTGGAATGCATACGACGTTTCTAATAACCGTCTCGAAGAGGAGTCGCGTGTTCGTGCATCCTCGCGAGGGAAAACAGCGTCGAAACGGGTCGGGTTTGCTGTCATCTTCGACAATCACGACCGCTCGCGTACGTGCAGCTCGGCAAATTTGCTCGGCCGAGTAACTCGGTCACGACGCGTGCTGGATGTTGAACAAACACCAGGGTAAACAACGCGGACGCGTGCTGAAGGGTCGTGAAAAGATGGTAAAACGCTGGACGCGACGAGATTTTCTCGTTTCCTTCGGCCGAGTTTACAGCCGGACATCGGGGATGTCTTCTAATTACTCGCCAGCGACGAAAGGCTCTTACTTTGTTTAATTAACGAAAGCAAAAATGTAGTGGTCGCTGGTTGAAATTCAGAAATTCAAGAGGAAAGTTCCTCCTCGGATTCCGCGGATTTGAAACAATTCAGAGGAACAATATCACCGCGGATTGTGAAACGAAAACGCGATCTTGTGTTCGCATTGTTAGTTGTGAAAGGGGGTTAAAAAAGAGGAAGCTCGGGGCGCAATTACGTAGGGGCTGGTAAAACAGAAATTTCCCGGTCAAAAAGCAACGATAAAAGGGTATAACAAGACCGGTGGGACGAAAGCAGAAGAAAAGCGTTCGAGAAAATGTGTCTGGCCGATAATCGGTGTCCAAGGTCTCGCACAAAACTCTCGTCGAGCAAACGCGGGGAGAATGCACAACAATGTAAACAATTATAAAGAAGGAAAAGGCAAAGAGGCCGGTTTATTGAAACACCGGTGGGCGCCGGTGAATATGTAGCCTTGTTTGCCATCGGGTTGCATAAACGAAAAAAGCGGATACCTTTGTCTGGAAGGCGAACAATAACACGGAACGTAGAGTTTTCCTTTGTTCGCGTTCGCCGGCGTTGTTCCTGCCGGTCGTTTAATTACTTTTTCACGACTGTCAATCCGACGAGAGTCGCGTTACGCTGATCCAATCTTGCGGGACTTTCCAGGGGTAGAAGCATCCCTTACGCGTTCGATTTCGAGTCGGCGAATTAGCCCGGTGGAATTTCACCCTCGGAAACCGCTGCGCGATCCTTCGAAAAGAGGTAGCGATTTCCATAACTCCGTTGGCAATCGTTATCAGAAACTCTGGGAGATCGGGATATTCGATGGCAAAAGTATCTTCCACCCCTGCTACCTGCGGTTGCGGTCAGGAACGATTCGAGGGAAAAAAAGAAAGAAGAGAAAAGGCAACTTTTCAACGGGTTTCCGCATTGCTCTGGCATTACCGCGACACGAACCAGCACAAAGTATTTCCATTACGAGTCGATGTATTTCAGCGGCGCATACCTCGCGCCACGATTTTGCCCCATTTGAATTGTAAACGGCGATTTTCCCTCCAGTTCGATCCTGTTAAAGAAGCCCGACGCGTTACTCATTTTCCTGTATATACGACGGTGCTTCGAGCGACGATTTCCTTCGCTCCATCGTTACAGGAACTCGATATTCCTTTACTTTATCGCGACACTTTTCTTTCCTTCTGCTCGAATGCTTGTTTCCGTTGTACAAGGGATTCCCTCGCGTTACAACTCGAGCGAAGCTTTTTTTATCGAGCGGTAAGTTCAATCCTCCTCCGTGTCTCCGTATTTCTTAAACGTCCGATTAAATCGGTCGGCACGTTACCATGAATCGTTTCGTGCATTTTGCCGATTAAAATCGTACCGTCTGACAAATTGTTCTCCTTTGCAAATTCGTTACAAATGTGTAGCGTATTATCGTTGCCAGAGTTCCTACGACTTCATAAATACCCGATTCTTTTAATTACTTTAATCAGTCCCGAGATACGAGGAATCAATTGTCAGATAGGGGGGACTCGTGTGAAATATCGAAAGCTTTCACGAACGAAAAGCTTTACAGCTTCCTGGAAGCGGCTCGGCGTTTCGAAATCAGAGCGCAAAACTCTGGACATTAATTCAGTCAGAGGGTTACAATTTAATGCCGCGATACATATCTGCAGGTCTAATGAATTCACTCTCATTACCATGGAACAATTTTCCTTTTATTATATTCCATGCCTTTTAACCTGACCGGGAATATTCAAAAAGCTTATTAAGCCTGGAGGGTGCTCGATTCTGGTAATCACATTTACAACTTTTCACCTTGCACTTGCTTGAAATTTAAATATTTACTTAAGAAATCAATGAGAAGGATCAAATAGAAAAACAATTACCAAATGCAATATCAACCCTTGGAGGGCGGATCAATTTCAATGTAATTTTGTAATAATCCTTTGGGGTGTATTTGAAATGTGACTTACATTTTTTAATACGATTCGAGGAAATCTTTTTCTCGTTTGAACGGAGCCGAAGCGTGAGACAATTGCTTTCTAGCCTATAAACGAGTCACGCGAAGGGAAGGAAAAACACTGGTACGTCGATCAAGCGGCTGTGTCTCATTAGCCTCTCAAATTCTCGTCTGAATTGGGTCAGGCGAAAACGCGACAAACGATCGGCGAACCTTCAGAAAGCCATAAAATTTTTCAGCCCGTCGTCTAACCCTATCTCGACGTTTTATGACGTAGCTTACGTGGCTGATTAGCTGTCACGCTCGTGCATTATAAACGTACGAATCTACATCTGATCTATGAATAATGCGGCCGTTGTTCGGCCTGATATCCGCTTCGTGCGCCGCGAATCGCGGCCAGAAACCGAACGTAACAATGGCGTGTTGTTTTTCTTCCTCCCGTCTCGATCTTTGAATTTCGCGAAGAAATTCGGCTGGATAAGAGAGGGTTGAAAAGAGGATTTGCGGAGTTGAACGCAACGCGTACCCGCGGACGGATATAAGCATTATCACGGCTTTATTGTTAACTACGTGCATGCATCGGTCGCAGAGAGAAGCATTGCCTGCCTTATCCGCTTCAGCGCCGCTCACGCGAGCTTCCGTTTCCTTCGCGACCGTACAATAATTATTATCTATTGTGGCCTACCTCTTTTCTCCCCTCCTAGCTCGGTGTTTCCTTTTTTCTGCCCGCTTTCTGTTCAATCCAACGCCGCTTACAAGTTAGTTGCATTAACGTTATCGGCGCCAAAGCGGGTAGGCAGCTTTTGAAAAACGTAAACCGGGGTCCGCAATCGCGACGAATCGTAGGGTACTAGCGGTATAGCCGTCGCATTCGCGATGGAAAAATTGACCCTGTTGTTAGCTTGATGTTTCATTTATGAGGGAAATAATGGCCGGGGAGATTACGGTGATCGTTGTACCGAACGAGTACTTTTGTACTGAAACGAATTAACCTTTTATGATTCAAGTATGAAATGAATGATTTTCAAAACGTTCAGAATTCTAACGCGATTTCGTGACATAAAGGTATTAGAAAAAATGACACTTGTCGTGCGTCAATTTAAAGCTTAATATTTGATGAAACTTTTCATTGATTATCTTAATACGAAATGGATGGTGCTTTGTTGAAGCAAACAATGAATCATTCGATACACCTTACCATTGCTCATTAACGGATATCCAATTTTCAATCATCGATCTAAATACCTAATTACCTTTCATTTAAAGACAGTTATTATCGTTTATCGATACATTTGTGTTGTAACGTTTATGATGTAGTTCAGTTCTGACAGGCTATTAGAATCGACTAAACACAGTGTGCATGATCTAGATTCAAGTGCCAGAAGCAATGATATAATCTGGATCTGTTAATGTATTGTATATCAAAGTGCAATTCAATGATGCAATCCAGTTTAGTATAGCATAGCTTGCTGAGTAATCCACGTCTGTAAGCTATCAAATGATCGGTATCAGTCTTCTATATAGTTCAGAATATTCAATTGGAAATGTAACAAAGCAGCCTGTGGTGAAAATTACTCTGCATCTTAATTAAGATCGTATCTATACCTGTTGTAATAAGATTTTGCTTAGCTCAATGCAAATATCACTAAATTTTCTGCGGGTATACCTAATTCACTCAGATTTCCTAGAGTCTCTGAAGAAATCTCTTTGACTGGAGTTTGAACTAATGTCGCTGGCAACGATATACCTTGCGCAACCTTCCGGTCCGCGTTCCCTCAAATTTTGGTAATTTCTCTTTGACCACGGGAGGAACGGCCGCAAATGGAGTGGCCAAAAGAGAAATGGTCGCAGGAGGACGGTATGCATTACCGAGTCCCCTCTAAACGTGATTTAAACCCGAGCTAAATGCGTCTTCCTTACCCCAAGACTTCTAATCACCTCAGTCCTCGTTACAGAATTTGCAATATCTACTCAGCATAAAGCTATCGATGGCTCGTACCTTTATTAAAGAAGGTAAAGGTATCAGCAATTCGATTAATTACATTTAATTAATTCATTTTTGTACACAGTTTTGCATAGCATTTGAAAATTGTTAAAATAAAAATGAAAAGTGATCTAAAATTAAATTTAAATTATCACGGTCGCTTTTCTTTTTTAATCTGTTACAAGCTTGTAAAAATATGAAAGATTTCATTTAATTATTTTAGTAACAATACGAGTGAATAAATTACCTGTTTAATAAAACGTCAGGGAAGAAGCGACGAACCGTGTTCGATTTCAACGAGACCGTAACTTCCGGGGTGCGAGCCTGTTTTCCTACCGTCATACCACGGCGTCTGATATTAGTTTTTACGAGCGGACCGGCACGACGCGGTGGCTAACCAGATTTTTCCCGAATTTTCCGCGGACGGCGAATTAACGTGGCGCAAGGATTAAATGTAAATAGAATTCGTAAAGCACGGTGAACGAAGGCGGCGCATTCAGCGAGAGCCGGCGACCGTGAAATATTCCTGGCGGCTTTTAAATTTACATCGTTAACGCGCGATGAGCAGCTTCCGGTGTAAGATTTTCGCGAAATCTCGACGCCCGAATAACCGGTGAAATTTTAACCGGCCGTTATTCGAAAATTATTTTCCGCGCCACGTCGAAATGAGAATTATGAAAAGACCGGACGAGTGTTTGTACACTTTCGACGATAAGTGTCGTACAAATTAATGGGACCTGTTGAAATTTTCGCTGTTCATTCGGGTTTTATGATATTTAGCGTACAATTCAGTGACAGATGATTTTTAATATTTGTTGCTTTTTATGATCGGTGAATTATTAACAGAATACAGGATTCATTAATTGAAATTTTGGAGGCGTTTCATGCCGAATTCTGTAAATTTCGAGGAGTGCTTTTATTCGGTCGGTTAACGAGGTCTTCCGGTAATGTTGATTTGAAATTTTAATGATCCACGCTGCAGCCTTCGGAAATGATGTCTGGAGAGAGTGGTTCAAAGATATTAAATCTGTCTTTCCAGAATTCTTCAGAAGAGATTTTTTCTTTGAAAGATATTCGTTTGCTTCATTTTAAATAAAAAAATCTTTATTTCTCTCTGTTAATCATTAAATATAATTCAGAAGTTCATACTATCTCGCGTTAAAAGGGCTTAAAATAATTCAACAAAATTTTTGTCCAACAATATTTTATTTTGTACAAGAAAATTAATGAATCCCATCATCAAACTCCCCAAGGATCAAAAGAACAAGAAGAGCCTTTCCTGACCCATTATCGTTAACCACATGACCCACAAACAAAGCCGAATTTCCACGGGTCTCCGATTCGACCCGAATTTGCGGTCGTTAACCAACCAAGGGGATGAAGAGCTCCCTCAGTCTTAGGCCGTTCGAGAGCGTAAATCCTAATTATTATTTAAATTCGCGTACCAAGCGAAAGTCGGGAAAGCATTCGAACGTGGATCCTTTCATGGCGGGGCGAAAGCCTCGGGACACCTTGGTCGTTTACGTCTGGGTCCTCGGGTGGCTGTTTTCAACTTTTCGGGCTCTCGGCCAACCGAAATACCCTTTCGAGGCTCGTCCTTGAACAGAAGGGGCTGGGGGCACCCTTTTTCGTAGACGCCCCAGGGCCGTTGAACGAACCTCTACGACTCCCTGACCGATGTAACGCGAGCGTGTGTTCGCTCGCGTGTAACTAATGGCGTCCCCGCAGGGCGGCCCTTCAGGATGCTTTTTGACCTGTCGAGTGCCGAATGACACCGCACGCAGCGCGATTAATAGCTTTGGTAATTGTGTCAGACTGAACCGGCCAGCGGAAACACTCGTTGGATCAATCAAAGTGGGCTGCATTGATTTTTCTTTTTATTCCTTTGTTTTTTTTGATCGAGCGTCGAACGGTGCTGTTGTTAACAAGTTCGCTGACGAATACGCTTTATCACGTCCCAACGTGAGTAGATTTACTATCGTGGTATGAATAAAATAAATAAGAAAGGCAAAAAACATTGTAATTGAGGTATCATTGGATTCGCTTTTTTCATCGGTAGAAAAAATGAATTTTCGGCGAGGAAAAAATACAATAGAAGATATTAGTACATTTTATTTTTGTTTTCATCCGGATGACGAACAGCCTTCAAAAAATTGTTCATGCAAAGCCCCGCTGTTTCCCTAATCGAGGTTTCATCGTTCGCTCCCCGGTCCCCTTGTACTTCCGTCTGTTCCCGTCCCCTCTCGCCGCGGCCACGAAATTGTGGCTCTTTCCGGTAGAATAATACATTCCTCATCGGGTCGAATTGTTTTCGTTCGTTCGCTTCGACCCTCTCTCGACGCGTTCGTTCTCTCGTTTCACGAGTTTCCCATAGGTCGGTTCACCGTGGCGGAATGAAAATTTTATTCGTTTGTCCGGCGGTTTTCATTAAATCCGCAGACACCTCTCGACACTGTCTGCGCCGTCTCTTTGAGGTCCGTCAAATATTTTCGTAATATAACGGATTATCGAACGCGTAAGTGTCATTCGTTGGCTCTTCTCTTTTCCACGGTGTCCGACAAAATATTATCAATTGTTTAAATTTATTTCGTTCAGGAAGTTCTTGAATTCTCTCGCCGCAGAGTTATCTTCATCGGAGAGCATTTCGCCACGTAAAATGGCAATTCATTCTCAATTCTCCAGTCACTGATGGATAATGAATGAACCATCGGGGGTGGAGAGTAAACGAAAAAAAGAAGTCAACGACACAACTCGCGGCGGTTTCATCAAACGACGACGAAGTACGGTCTCGTGAAACTTTAACCATCCCTCGCTGCGACGCCGTATTATCCGGTAATCGCGAGCAGCTATAGAGTCTCCGTTTCCTTCGGAATCGACATCAATTTTGCATCCCTGGGGCAAATCGAGGGCACTTTTTTCTCACGTGGTACCAAGGTTCCAAAAATCGAGAGAAAAGTTTCTCAGTCCAAATTCTATCAATGTCAAAAATCTAAGTTCCAATCGGGACGAAGGGAACAGGGACCAAGTACCATGCGTCGCCGACCCTCCGGTCGGACACTTCTATGAAAGAAAAGGTTTCTAATTTCTAAATTGCGAAACTGATAAAATATCGGATCGAAAATGCACGAATCGAGTAAAACTGAATGGCAAAAGAAATACCGTGGGAATTTCAAGAAAGTTGTCTGTCTCCGATCGTTCGATAAGGCTCGAACGTTGAAATTCTCGTGCAAGCTAACACAGAGAGCTACCTAGGCACACACTTAATTGCATTTCCTTACCTTTCCTTTCCATCGGGTTCGCCTATGACCCTCGGTCTGAGGGAACTACCGTTCGATCTTGTTGATGGTTAGCGGCTGGCAATGCCAAAGGTCGACGGTCTCACGACCTTTGAACCATTTCGTGTACGCTTTTTGCGTGCAGCCTGCTCGGCGTCGTACATGTCAATCATAAGAAGGGATTTGCGAGGAATTCCCTGGCCTCAATAACGGTACGAGGCTGTTGGACGAGCTTTCTCGACCGGCGATACATGTTCACCAGGGGAATGAGAATTCTTTGGCTGACGGCGGTTCGATAGGATTGAATATTTATGGCACACGAACCACGGATCTGTGATACTTAACTTTGCGACTTTCAAAATATTTCCATTAGACTCTGAACGCAGACAACAACGAAATCACCGAGGAAAATTATTTAAAATAAAAACCGTAAGGAATCATGTTGCTATATCGACAAAACAAGTTTCCTGGATCGACGGTAAACACCGTAAACCGCATCGCAACATGGTCGAAAAGAAGGAAAAACTTGGAAGAAACTGATCGCATTTTTCCACGTCGCTTGTAGCCATCCCCGTGATCGTATTTGCAAATTTTCGCCAGATTCAGCCAAAAAGTGTTGGAAAAAGGGGAACGATCCATCACGGGAAGACGAGCACTCAGCAAGAAACTGGCAACGTCCTTTTCGAGCTTCATGCTCGCGAAAACGAGCGTTGCATGGAAAGAAACGACCAACGACGAGGAACGGGGACGCGTGCAGAGACGTTTTACCGCGTTTTACGTGGCGCGATAAAAACAGGACGGCGGACAGGACACGACGTAATATTCGGCTACTCGTGAGAGTCGCTGGAATTCCGAGGGAATTTCTTCCAGTCAGGTCAGCGACGAATTCCTCGCCGAGCTACGATGGAGTCTCGAAACAGCGGGGAATTGTTAACGCGTTATTCTCGTTGCAACTGCGCCGGAAGTTGGCCAGGGACCTCGAGCTGGAAACGTCGAAGTTGATTCTATCGCGTCAGGTGTGTAATGCAATCGCGGTAATTCTTCTGGGAATTCCTTTCAACCTCGTTTCGATTCACCGTGGAATTTAATTGAAAGAACGAACATATTATTTCTTTCTTATTTAACCGTGTCATGTTAGCTCTAAAATGGTTACGTGTACACGAGCGTTTCTCGGAAGAGGAATCAATGGAGAGCATACATAAATGAAGGTTGAAAAGTTGGTAGCCTCTGCCAATCAGAATCTTTACCTAAAACCTGTAATCATGGAAGTTAAAGTTGACGTGCAGGTTGTTATAGACGTGCAGAAAACGCCAAGTCACGCGTTAACTATGGCGTGCGAGGTCTGAAGGAACACGTGAAAGTGTGACTGAGTGATTGGCGTGAACTTGGACGTGGTAAAAATCACCGGACTAATGAAGTTCGCGATAATTCGTAAAGCGGGAATTAAAGTTAATTAAGAAATTATTCAATTTCGAAAGAACAAGGAAATAAGCCAGCTCAATTGTTCAATTTAAAACCACGCTGTATATCGTTTCCATCGACAACCTTTTCCCCCGAAGAAAGAACGCAGAAAGTGGAAAAGGAAAATATTGAAACGCACCTCTCGCAATTTCCCGACTGTACTCGCTTTTCCATATTTCACAAAAGCACCCTTGCTTGGCCTTGCAAGCTCCTCGGCCATTGGCCGTGCTGCGTTGGAATTCGTCGGACAGTTCCAGCTGCACCCCCTCTTGAATATTATATTCGAGTAATACAGCGAATGGAGGAGGAGGAGGTCGCTGTAGGAATATAGGTATTACTCACGGCAACGGGACAAGAAGCAGCACGGCGCCGCGTGAAACGGAAAGCGATACGGTCGTGTGCAACGGGGGTGGTTGGTCGGACGAGTTGGATAAGGGGGTGGCACCGGTAGAAGGAGAAAGTAAAGTGGTTCTTGCAATAAGGGTGAGACCGAGCATGTGCCGTCGCCTACGGTCTAACGGGTGATTCACCTTGCTGGACAGGTTCCAGTTTTTTTTTTAAATCTTTTTTGAAGCTAATTATTAATTTCAAAAAATTCCATCAAATAATTTGATTAAAATTTAATCAACGAATCTGTTTAAATTGTGAAAAAGATTGACTGATGAAGGACAGTGGAAAGGTAGCAGTAAAAGAAAGCGAGGTTTTAGAAATCAGTATTTATTTCAATTATCCCATTTTACAAAAAGTTTCAAAAATCACCCAAGTTGTCTTAAAAAAAGATTGAACACCCTTTTCGTTCGAAAGCCCATTGTTCTAAAAGTAACCAACTTTCATCGCATTATTTTCTCCCTTCGATGAAACATTCCTCGACTCAGGCATAAATGAAAGCAAAAGTCAAAGAGACGCTTCCGCTGTTACGCCCCGTAGACATCCTGACCATGCCTGGAACAATTAAAAAGATAACTCAAGACAGCTTCAATCTTGGCTCCGGTAAAAGGAGCAGCCCCGTCTCCAGGCAATCGGCTGCACCCTACGTGCCACCGCTGAAAATGAAACACTCTCATCCCCTAACTTCCTGAGGAAGGACGAACAGAAAATCCTGCGATATTGTTTCCACCACTTTCACCGTACTTTCTCCTTTTCCTTCGGGCCGAGCACTCGTGGTCGGCGTCTCTCATAAGCAGCCCTTCTCCGCTTTTATTGCTACCGTGATCTTTTCCTTTATTACCCACCGACCGGAAACTACGCCCTTTATGAATGCAATTATCCGAGGAGCAGCTTGGTCTCGCAACGTCTCGCGAACCACGCCTTTTCTTTTCTCATCCACGAATTCTCTTGCACAGGCGACGAAGCTTTTTTTTTGCGGATCCACGCTTGTCAAAGCGCGGCGTTCTTACGCCGTTCGGTAATTTAAAGGGATGCTCGGCCGGCCATGAGAACCGGAGAAAAAGGTAATGGCGTGTAATGTAACTTTGCGACTGTCCGACGCTCGGCTCTTCGCGTGGGAGGCGGTGAGATACGCGCGGACCTCGTGAATTGTTCCCTGTCAGGGAATCCGCGAGCGGAATTAACGCGGAAGAGGCTCGGGAACGCCATGGAAATGGGAAATTATACGTTGAAAGTTGGATTAGGTTGATCAGAATGGACCGTCTGCCCTTTCGGACAAGGGACGGTAATTTTCCTTTAAATTATATTCGAGAATTTTTTAAAAGGTTTCGTAAAAACTTTCTCGTGGTTTCGCAACTCCGTGTTCCTGTCGTCGGAATAAAATCGTTGGAATTTCTTTTTATTCCCGGCGTCATTGACGGGGAGTAAAGTGAAATCAAGCGTTCGCGTAGACAGCGTTCAAAGAGTCCCGTGTTTCCATCGAACAAGCACGCAAGATCGCCGGTCGAACGTCATCGATAACGCGCCTGGTACAAGCTTCACAAGCATGTCGACGTTTCTCACTTTGAAGCTGCAATGCATGCCTCGGCTGGTGCAACTGCAAACATTCGAGCAACACGTAAGACGTCGGCCTTTCGTCGACATCAAAGCGATGGGGGAACATGTGTGTACCTGCAAACAACGTGGCAAAAGCCTGGCGCGAAACGTGTTCACGAATCTCGTTACTATGATCGCCGTTTGTTGATATTACAGATCGAAATATCATGGCAAATGTTTCTGCGTTTGCCGTTTACGTTTAGACGCCGAAAGGAAAATTTAAAATTACCTACACACCAAGGTTCTTAACGAAAGGTTGCAATTACAAGGCGTTACCGGTTCTTCTTCAAACCCCTGTCGTTCCGTTGTCCCTTCGTTATTTAGCCGGTCGTTAATTAGGCCTTCTCTGTGTTCCATTAAGGCATCGGTACCGGGGCGATGGAACATCCTCGGGGCCGAAATCGGCCTTTAATAACGGCTCACCCTTTTCTTGGGACAATCGTGGCCGGGGAATCATTCCGAAAGTTGCCCTTTGAAGTGGATCCCGCGACGAGGGTGGCTTCGCTTCCTTAGCGAGAACCAGGGCCCTTCAAAGAGATCGCGATTGCTGACAGGTGCACGATAAATTGGCTCAGCGCCGTAATAAGCGGTAAGTCGCCGGTGCCCCGAGGCTGGGACAAGATACTTTTCTGCCGGTGACGTCGTAAATCGTTCCTCGAAACAACGTGCAATTTCGACACGTCGTAAATCGCTGACGCTCTTTTTTCCACCAATTTTTGTTTTTTATTTTCTCTATTTTTTTTTTTTTAAATCGATCGGTTGATTGAAGCAGTTGAGGCAGAGAGCGTGGCACGAAGCGTTTAATTGATAGAGGGACATTTTGATGGAGATTGGTGGGCAATTCGTGAACGGTCGTAGATCTTTGGTGTTTTGTTCCGTCGGATCAAATAAGTTTTCGAATTTTAGCCGGTTATAGGTGACCCTTAAGTGGGTTAATAAATATGATTTTATGATATTTGGATAACAAAAGAGAAAATGGGGTTGATTCGAAACAGATTTACCGGAGAAACAATGCGTTCCCTTGGTACTGGGACATTCCGATGGAGATTGATGAATGGCTGGTGGAATTTTGAGGATTAGAGGGGGACAGAATTGGGTCATGCAATCGATAGTGTGACGTTTCAATAAGAACTGATGGTTAATGGTTTGTAGAACCGAAAGGATTAATGGAGATCTGTTTCACAAAGACTCTGTCAAGATTTAGAGGAAGTCGTTATTTCTTTTCGGAGGTATTTGATCATTAATTTTCAAATATTCGATTGATTAACCATTTTTATTCAACTTTCATCGGGTATACAAAGATTTTAACAGATATACAATTCGATCTTATGTCAGATTTGTGTATCATTAAACGAAACCATACAGGATGTCAACTCCTACGCGTCGTAAATCAGGATTTTTGATTGATCACTGTTAAGAGAACTATCCAGGGACGCGTTGCGAAATTTCAACAGAAACTGTCAACAGACACGTGTAGACAGAGTATTTCATGTCCCTCTATTCATCATGGAATGAAAAAATTCCTCTGAAAAGTAAATTTTTCATCCGTGTATTCTGTCGCAAAAATTATATATCTCTACTGATTTAATACGCACAAATTATTATAGAGAAACAGGAATAATTTTTATTTATTTAAATCATACGTGATACATAATAAGGAGTGATAATGAACGGAAAATTTGTAATAAGACACACGAATAGTTCGCAGTAGAAGGTATACACGCAGGTGTAAACAAACAGTAGTAGCAGAGATGCGCGAGCATGTGTATCGTGCGTCGTGTTCGTGTTGAGTGCTTCAGTATCATTGATATCATTGTGCCGGAGACATGTGTCTATGTTAAGACGGTACGCGAAGTAATGGTCGTTGAAAAATCGCTCTCGTGTTTTGGAGAACGAGAAAATATCAATTCGGCGGTGATATTTATTAATGGTATAGCATATCCGTGATATTGTGTCAGTGTGGTGGAACTTTGAAGTGTATCCCGGTAGAAAGAAGGAATCAAAACGTTTGACAGCTCGATGCGAATCGTGCAATTTAGTTAGTTCAGTAAGTGCTAAGCAGTTCATCTTGGGGAAAGAATCCACCTATTCAGGAAAAGAATGTCAGCCTATTTTCAAGAGTAAGTACATTGAATTAAGACACAATTAGTGTTAAAAGAAGGTGTCTGCGTAAGGGTTAATTATTGCTTGGAATATTTTTATGAGAGAATAGAATAGAATTTTATGCTGAGAGAATAGTATTAAATATCTTACGATTTATTACTGCGATAAATATACCGAATATCGTCAATAAAAATAAAAAAGAGCGAAGATCGAAGGCGAGAGCCCTGAGGTACGCCACAGGTAACCAAAATTGATCTCGAAATACAGTTACGATATTTAACTCGTTGATAATGGTTAATAATGCTGTGAAACAATGCTTTCGTTTCGCAGATTCTCGAAAACGCTTGTTATTATGGGTTGAAAACGACGTCGCGTAATATCTTTGGAAAGCAGCGGAGATAAACGATTTGTCGCGCAATAAAGCAGACGTTGACCGCCATTAGCGGCACGGTAGCGTGGCTGGATCCGTAATTTCGGGGTTGATTAAGTCAGTCATGTATGCTCGTTGAAACGCGAGCGCAACCGACCGCGTCACGTCGTATTTGGCAAAGTAAAACTCGATTACTCTAGCTGTTGTTTGCGCCGGTGCTAGAGCCGTCTCTAACACCCATCGCCTGCAAAATATTTGAAACCATGGTAAACGATACCGAAAATCTATCCTCTGTTTTCTAGAATAATTATAATTTATTCTAATTTAAAATTAGAAATCATTTTTCTAAGTAACTCCTGTGAAATTTTAATAATCGTATTTTAGTTCGATCGAAACGTGTAAGGGATCTAATAACTGCATCGTCGCGACGCAATGCGTCGATGGCTTCCTGTCCCATGACGGAGTTTGTTTTTTAATTAAAAATCTGCCAGATCCGCGACGAAAGTACCGTCATCTCGCGTGACAACTGGCGCCGGGACGCGCGTCTCGTCATCGCTATGCAAAACGCGAGTTCGATTTTGCCTTCGTAAATAAATATCTCGCACGAAATGGCTGCGAACCGCCGGGGGGTGGCACGCGGGGGGAGGATTTTAATCGGCAGAGAAAGAAACAAACGCGAGGGATGTGCGATATAGTTTTTTTTTTTATCCATCTGGCGCACAGGGTAATCTGCCTCCATTCTCTCGTTTTCCAGGAAAAAATGTCAGTTTTTCCATATTTTTTTCTCTTTTGATCGCTCGACCTGCTGAATAATATTTCAGGTGTATTGATTGATTATTCGAAGTTCAATTTTTTAGTATTCAGTATCATCGAAGGTAAACGAAATTCATTGAGACGTTGAAAAGAAAATGCGATATTTAATTATGAACGAATCTTTCGGTTCTTTTTTTTTTTTTTTCAAAATCCATGCTCGGTGCAGCAGTGGGTTCGTGGTTACTGACACGTGGTTGTGTAACCCGATGCGTTGTCAAGAACAGCTTTCGAACGCTCTCAATTTTTTTACAACCACGTGCCTCGCAACCCCTGCTGATGGACAGCCAGTCAAAACAATCAACGCTTAGAACATATGTGCTCGAAACACTTCACTTCCCATTGTGATCACTTAACACAGTTACCAAAAAAAGCTCTTGACAGTCGAGTTTGTGGTTAACGCTACTGTCGAGTACAAAGTAACCGATGTTTTATAAAAAAAAAGAATCGATTTCTATCTAAAACTCTCGATGTGTCATTTGATTTGCAATCAAGTATCTTGAAATTTAATTTCAAAACTTCCGTGTCTATTAATTACAAAACGACATCGTTCTTTTAATTTATATTTTCTGTAAGAAAAAATTCAAGCAGATTATAAAGTATTATAACACCGAAAGTTACGAAAGTTTGTTTAAAAAACTGCAACGAAAATCCTCGACTTTAATCCACGAACGCTGCGCAGAAAATGAAAAAAGGAAAACTGAAAGACTACTTTTGTACGGACAGTATGATGCATCTAGTAATTTTTAACGGCTCGAAATCGCCGAGTAATCCGCTAAATCCGTGATTTATATACACGGTGAGCGCAACACGTGTTAACAAGTTGTACACGCGCGTGTAACACGTTTAACACAGCGCGCTTTAGCGTCACGATTCGAAGCCGTGGCTGCGGGAACGAGAAAAACCGGAAAAGCGAGCGTGGCTGGGACAAGGAAGCGAAAACTTCCGGGTTAATACTCTGCAAACTCGAACTCGAAGGGTTGGAAAGAGATAAATGAAACAATTTAAAACTAAGTTACTCGTCGGTTGACTTTTTCACGTTGGTACAAGGTTTTTCTTTTTTGCCAATCGTTGAAACCTCTTTCGAACGGGACACAATCTCAGCGAAAGGGTTAAATCCATAATTAGTCGCGAGAATACGGTTAGAGGTGGGGTGGAAAGGACAAAAGCACGGTCCGAGGTGAATTACAACGTCTCGAAGGTAGCCTCTGGCACGGTTACAATGGATCAGCCTCGGATTAACGACGACCAGAGGCCAGCAGGGATATGGAAAGAGGCCGGGACGCGTGTTGATTCCGGAAACGAGTCCCCCGGTCGCGTCTAATGGACGCGACGCGGCCTTCCGCATTAGCTAGAAACAATCGCATTGTTTTTCTCACAATGCCGACGCCGTCGTGCATTCTGCGGTCCAGACCAACGACACAGACTGAAAATGGTCCGCGCGTGTTCAAGATACGCGAGACACGGGGGATGATAACGTCGCGTCGCGATGAGACATCGTACACAACCGAGCGAGTTGCTTTTTCAAACTCTTCAGAGTCTTTCCACGTCGTTTCAAGCTACGTTGGAGCGTTTCTCTTCATTCGAGGTGCTCTTCCAGTGTTTTGAAGTGCGATAAAAAGATTCGATAATGGCTGTTGAAATTGGAGTAGACGAAGGAATTTCTGGAAAATTGTTGAAATAGTAGTAGAGAAAAGGGTTTGAAATATTTCAAAGAACAAATTTTCTTCAGCTCTGAAAATGATAAACTTTCTATGCGAATACGAGAGGGTCGTTTCATTTCGACGAAATGTCCTCGGCCAGTGCTGCCAACCGACACTCTCCAGCCAGCACGTCTCATCTCTCCGCAGAAATCTCATTTCAATCGACTCGTTCTTCCAGAGCGGTTCGTCGATGCCACGATAATACTGTCTGGACCCTTTCGTCCACCAGTCATTACGTTTCTTCTGCACCGGCTCTCTATTAAATGCCCGGGTATAAAATTGTAGGTTATGGTCGAACCATTACTCAGACGTCCGCTACAGAAAGGAGAGAGACGAAGGGGGTAAGAGAGAGGGCCGGAGGATCGCTGAATGAAATGAGTTTCGGTCGTATTTAAGGTCGTGCAAGTACCAATCCCGTTCTTCCAGTTCCAGGACCGGGTCTGCACGCGAGCGTGTGCGTGAACGCGCGACCGAACGAAATCGGTTGGCTGGTTATAAATTGCCATAGGCGTACGGTCATTCAGCAAAAGCCTCAAGGTCCTCGCGGTCCTTGGATGCATCTCGATGCAGGCCAGAGATTGCAACTCGGCTGCAGCGCCAATTAGAGGCCCGCTGCGTTCTACCAGTTGTCGATGACAATTAGGAGGATAAATTTGGTACCATCGATTACGGGAATGAGCTCTTTGAACGGTGATTAGGGATTTTGTTCGTTAACAAACGTTAAACAGCAAGGAATTAAGTTTTTATTGCAGTTTACTTATAGAAAGTCTGAACCTTTGAATGGCGGACCATGGAGAGAGGCCTAATTTTAATACAAGCCTTTGATTATTATTGATTCGTTTCTAACGCGGTTAAATGGAACGTAGTTTCGATATCTATTCGAATGAATCTTGTTGAAAATTTTCAGTATTTTTCGGTAGTTTATCGAGCAGTAAAAGAACATCGACGATTACACGATCGTCGGGAAATCGCGCGTTAAAATTCGTTAATCGTTCGCGTAAGCTGGCGAGCAACGGGAACGCTTTCATCCGACGCTCAAAGCTCTAATTTCAACGCCATTGTCTCGCGCTTTATATCCTCGCGATCGCGCGCTAAACGCGAGATTACTTCCGAAACGTGAAATATCGCGCGGCTCACCTGTTGCGCGCTGGTCCGCAAGATTTTATTCCGAACAACCGAGGAGAATGTTGTTTAATGATCCAACGCCGGTGAAAATAATGTTTGCCGATCCGCGATCCTTTGAAACACGCCACGTACCTCGAAATTTCGGTACCCGACGGAAATACACTCGCGTCGGCAATTAACAGAGTCGCGTTTATCACATTTCACGGTTATCGTGAAAACCTTCCAGCAATTCGAGAGGATTTAACAGATTTATGGGTTGATTCATTTTCGAGAGTCAAACAAGCGTTGGAACACGTTTGAATATTTTTATTGCTCGTAAAATTTGACTTCGACAGATAGTTATACAGGACTAAACCCTTTGAACCCATTTCAAACAAAGTAACATTAACGAGTAGCCACTGTAGCCACTAATTGGCCATCAATTTTAAAACCAGCAATTAAGGCCCCAACATAGGGACATACAAATGGGGTTTTGGTTTTAGTCTCGGTGATTAGCCACTTTGAATTCTTCTATTCAAAATATTTCTTGATTTAACGAGGGTGAATTAACCCTCGGACTTCAATATTAATAGCAATCAAAATAATCAATCATTTGTCTGCTTGTTAATAATTGATAGGGTTGATTGTATTAACTAGTGGAGATATCCAGGTGTATTGATTGATGACGTTAGTCAGTCTGTTAACTGTTGGAGCTAATTAGTTCAGTCGCATCTTGATTCAGAGAGTTTCGATTGAATCCACTGGTCCAATTATACAAACTAACAAACAATAATAGTGATTGATCGAATTAGATACTTGGTGTTCGAACTGGCTCTTCTAGAAATATTGTTTCATAACAAACGACAGATTTCTACGAAAACTCCTGTTTCGTTCATGTATTTGTAACACAGCAATCAATAAAAACATATTCTTAGAAGATACTACGTGTTCCTAATAAGAACACACACATAAAGTAAAGGTTAATACGCTGGAAGCTTAAAGGTAGCCTCCAGCGACGTGGCTGTTTGACTTGGCAACCGATGCCCGTTGAAACATTAATATATTCCTCCAATCTTTCTCGTGCTCGTCCGGAGCGAAGCTTGATAAATAACTCAAGAAAAGTCAACCTTTCCATCGCGATCCAAAATGACGCCTGTCCGAACGTCATCGAACGACGACGGAGAGAGCTCTCGGACGTCGGACAATGAATATTTATCGTTCCTTCGGGAAATGTTTCCTCGCAACGTGGCCCTCGGAACCCGTCGCTATTTCAAGTCTGCCCAATATCTCAGCACGTAGACGGGGAACACGCGTTTCTCGTTAAAAATTCCCCTCCGTGTGTTGGTTCCGCGAGGATTCGCACCTGTTCCCCGAGCCGGACGTTTATTTTCGGGCATGGACGTCTAGCGTGGAAAGGAAACGCGGCCATTGTCTACAAACTAAAGGACTCTGGCTTCTCTCTACCTATACAGACGAGAAGAAGACACGTACGATATAACTACCGGCACCTGGCGCATAAAGTGCTGCACCGCATACGTTATGAGGGACTGCGGCTCCGCATGCACCACCCGGTGACGTTCACGATTCTGGAGTAGCCTTTCTTTATCTTCGATGACTTCGAGCCGGACATTTGTCTTAAAATTTAATTGAATCTCGTTTAACCTTTCCACCTAGCCGGTACAGACCCATTGAAATCGGTAACGCATTATCACCCCATCGAATTCGAGCACGCCATCGAGTACCTCTCCATTGTCAGACGATCATGAAACAATTATCCTCGTTGACTCATCAGCGATTCATAGGTCCGTTTGGTTCTCCACGATGAGACAGGTGCACACACCGTTTAGTCCGATCTCGTGTAGAATCGTTCGTCCGACTCCCTGCACAGAAGCTACCCTCGACACGGAAGAACATCCGCTCGTACACGCCTGTGAAACTCACGCGTGCGCGTGTGTCTGTGTGTACGCGCATGGACCAAAGACAATCACGGCGAAACCCTTTGGGCCAATATTGACGCAGCCTGCTATCGCAATAATGGACAGACGCGTAGGGATAACGCGATGCCGCGTATATTACGCTCGCGCCTCTGTTTAGACAGTTGCACGTGTATGCACGCCATTGCTGGACACAGGCTCGTGGACCGTGGTCTAAGGACCCTCTTTGGCCCTCCCTTTCCACGTTGGGCTCGTTTCCACACTAGCTGCACGCTTTCGTTCGATCCGTTGAAGGGTTCACGGGATTTGTTTGCCGCCTCGGAGATCTTTCGAACAACGATCCAACCCTGGCTGTCTTAACGGTAAATGGGATTTTCGTGTTGACGAGAGATGGACGCCTTTTGTCGCGCGACGCAGCCGGCCCTGGATCCGGGGGGAAATGTTTATTCGCGAGATGCTTGTTGTTCCGGTTACTTTAGCTGGATCCTAGGGTAGCCGTGATATGGGATGCTGGTATGAACAGGGAAACGAGTGTTCCTTGTTTGGCGTTAAGGAGGATATGGCTTTGTGGGTCATATCGATCTTTTCATTCCAGAAATAGATGGTTTCTTGATATTTTATAATTATCTTTCTTTGGTCCATTCGCAAAACGCGACAACTTGTTGCAAGTTCACAGGTATTTTCTAAGACGCGATTAAATTCGACCGATTTAATCCTGGCACCCAAGGCTCAGGTAGATTACAGAGCTAATGGAAGATGACGTTGTAGAACACAACGGGCTTCCGGAAGATAAATCTTAGGTAGAGGAAAATAAATCATCATTCGTAGAAAATTGAATCTCCATCCCCTCGCATCGAACGTTCATTACGAAGTACATACAGTTCCTTTCATCTTCTAATGATTCAACTGAAAGATAGCGTTTCAGACCTTTAGAAAATTTATTCGAATAAATTTACTAAAAGATGACGGAGAGGTACGTTGAAATTTCTTCGAGTTTTCAACGAGATATTCGCGAAACTTTTTGAAAACTCTTATCTTCCGTCGCTAGTCACCCCCGTGACAGAGAAACGCGGGCAGAGTATTCTTTACGACCCCCCGGAGAACAAGATACCGGCACGCGACGAATTTACCGTTCATCCGCGAAAGTGGATTCAAATGGGATAAGCAGTCGTCAAAGCAGATCTGTTGTAATCACGGTAGACAAAGGAGAGCGTCGAATGACGAACGAGCCAAGGATCCCTTGCCTCGGTTTCTCTGCTCGTTTATCTTTATACCGGGACACGGCTGCCGTGTTTCAATAGTAAACCCGCGTATTTCACTTTTATCTTGCCTGGCTCCCTCGCCGAACCAGAGAACCGTCGACTCTTCCACCGTGAAATATGAATTTGTTTTTGAGGACCACCGGCACTTCCCCTTTTCCGCGTTACCGCTGCACCTTTAGCCGCTCCTTTGGGATTCTCCATCATCAATCGAAACTGTCTCCTTTAATTGTCATCGTTTTTGTTCGTTCGCCTCCTCGGAGGGTAGTTTCTGGTCTAGCAGAGTGTTACGAAATTTCAGGAGCGAGTATAATTACAAATGGTACAGCGCATCCCTCTTCCAATTACACTTAGATATTTTCAAGCTACCAGTAAATACGTAAATGGCTGGCAGCCACCATTTCATCGCGGAACAGCGAGTGTTTCATTTCCGATTAACTTTCATCAAAAAAGCATTTCCACCCTTTTGAAACGATGCTCGCATCAATCCTACCGGCTATTTTGTGCGTGCAGCTAGTTACTTAACGCCGCGTGCTCCTCTCGGCAGGGGGGCAGCGCGAGGGGGTTGCCTCGAGTAACTTTACGACGACGTTGTTTTAATTAGCTGCAGGCGCAATTAGTTCGGTTTAATTCGACGCCGTTTCGCAGCTCGAGACGACGCGCCCCCTTAATTGGAGAGCCCCAAATAATTGGCCTCCGATCAATTCCGTCGATCTAATTAATCGGCCGGACGTCGGATTTTTGATTCCGCCACCAGTTCCTTCGCTTCACGGGGGAGGAGCGTTCATGAAGTCGAGAAATAATTAAGGGAAGAATCACCCTGCTGTCTTTTCATCAAACCTGGTTCTCGTTCACGTGATCGGAAATAAAATTGCTACTTTCCTTTTTTCAGCTTTTATTGAAAAATTTCCTTGGGGTAGATTTTATTTTTCGAAAAGGTTTATTAAAATTTTCAAATCAGGAAATTCTTTGTGAATTGTCCAAAGTCTAATTTAAAGTACACAATGTGTTCATAAAGAAAATTGCTTTCTGAAACGGCGTATATTTACCAAGTTTTAGCAATCTATATTTCCATAAGATGCTCGGAAGCGAAGCATCTGACTTTCCATTGCCGGTGTCCCGGATCTGAAACTCCGCATCGGGAGACATTTCTTTCAGGAATTATTTCGCTTCTTCATTCCGCCCCGTTCCGCGAGCTCCGTGCTTCATAAAATTCACCTAGATCCGACATTACACGCTCCTAAGAAGCAAATAAATTGCCGTTTCCTCGAATCCGGCACGCTCGTTTCTTCTCCGCGGAACTCGATCCAGCCGTAAAGGAAGTTGCCGATGAGTTTTTCGGCTTGACGAAACTTCAACGATATATTCACTAGCTGGAAAAGTTGAGCGAGAATTTCATCGCTTCGAGGCCCGGAAGTCTTCGCTTAACAATGATGCACGACCGAGAGGGTCTTATTGTTAGAAAATATTCAGAGTGTACTGCAAATCACGGTACAAAGAAAAGAAGAATCATTTTAAAGTATAAAAATAAGGGTGATTTATTCAATTTAACAAAATGAGCCATTTTATAACAAAAATTTTATTCTAATCAATCTTCAAACCTTAAGCTTTAAATTAATTTCCCATGATGGGTATTTTGTTATAATTTTATGTTATGAATTCAATTCAAAATTTCCCTGCTCGAAACTTTTGAAAGAGAGGGTACTTGCTCACTGGAACCGCGCCCGATTTCAATTGTTCCGTTTTGCATCCCCTACCACCCTCATCCCACCCAGTCTCAGCCTACCGGGAACTTTTTTTTTTTACTGGCCCTAGCGTGCAGCCTTTTTTTCACCACCGCAGATAGGTTGCACCGTGTAGACGCGTTTCCTCCCCTGTCGCGGCTTTCAACCCTTGTTTAGCCCGCCGGTGTGCCCTGGCCACTGCTATTGACTGGTTTCCTCTCGTTTAGCACGATCCAGCCGAACGGTGATTAACTCTTTCGTTACGGGAAATTCGAAGGTAAAATTCAACGTTGTAAGAGACAAATTTATTTTATAAATAATACAACCACCTATTCGCTTTTCGTAGGCTGAAAGTTTTGAGAAAGACAAGCAAGAATTGAATCTTGACAACAGTTGCAACTGGTAATAATGTTCTATCACTAAATTCTCAAAACTTTCAGCGTGATCTTGGTACACCGTAACTTGGTCCACGATTAGAGGAGGCTGACAGGTCTCACTGAAGACGTTTATCGTGGCGGATGGCTGCAGGCAACGAGAACTTGCCAGCTGTGTTTGATTGAAATCCAGGTAGCGCGAGGAAATCGCTGAATTAGCCCGGGGCATCCTCCTCCTGAGAACATTTGTTGCCACTCGAACGGCATATCGGATTTTCCCGATGTTTCCCGACCTCCACGATTATCCCGCTGGATTCGGACCACCCTTCCAGGTGTATCCTCCACTGCGCGAGCTGATTTCGGTAAACCCACTCTTGTTTGACGCTCTGATGAAGGTTACTCCGACGGAATCTTTGGATTGTTGGTACTTTCTGTTAACCATGGGGTTTGCTGCTGTCAGCTTTGTCTTAGAATTCAAGTTGAGAATTGATTTCTGAATTCGTGATGTATTAAGGTAGATGCTGTTAGTAATTTCGTGTATAAACTTTGTTGAACTTTCTCTACAGTTGCAAGTGTTGCTACTTTGATCGAATCTTGAATTTATTTTGTAATTAGAATCTTCGATGATTGTTTGATTTTGTGGAAATTATTTTTCATATTTTGAACCATGTCAGACTTGGGGACTTTGATCGAATCAGTCGTTTAATGAGAATCTGGTTTCGCATAGAGTTCTTACCCCTAGTCCAAAACTTTTGGATACAGACCTTATAAATATGTAAATTAATTCCAGCATAGTACTGGAATCCTTAGATCCCTGATGAAGTCGATTACTATGCTGACAAACTGACGAAGGTGTTAGCATTTTTTCCTATGAATATGGATACGAATTGCTCCAACTTTCTCATGTAAATCATCCGAACTGTTGATTTATTCTGACATTGTACCAATATCTTATTAAATATCTGATCATTTTATCCGACGTTCTATCAAAGCATTCCATTTATTATTCGTGTTTATTCGGGAAAACTAATTGAATGATGGACAGTTCATTAATATCGTTCGTTTCTTTTTCTGTTTCAGGTAAGTTTCAAGCAATCTACGTTATTCATACAAATACTTTTTGGTTTTGTGAGTATGATAAATATTATTTCATTACAACAGAACGAGTGGTGGGTAAACAGTGTTTGAACAAACACAGCTCGTTGTAATGCATTTGTTAGACAGTACGCGTGCTTTTATTTGTTCTTTAAACACTGCTCGGAACGACGTGATTTGCATTCGGCCAAATATTTTATTCTGTTATGGATTTATGGCAAACAGCGGCTGTTGAAACGAGACAATTGATTCCTCCTGTCAATATCAGATTTTCGTTCTTTTTTATCTGTTAATAAATGGTACTTCGATTGCTCGGTTATTCAATTCGTAATAGAAATAATTATACGATGGAGATAGCATCTGTAATAATTAAATTGCTAAATTTTATTTGATTTGAAATATCGTGGTTTGAAATGGGTGCCGTTTGAAAGGACCTCACGAAATGGACACAATCGACCATTAACATTCGACAACCCACATTCCTGTACCAGTCTACCACTCGTTCTCCTTGAAGAACCGTTTTATAAATCACATTGTCCCCTGAACGTGAATTCGCTAGGCGGACAGCCTCGATTCCGCTTCGATTAAACGATAACGCGTCGTCGCGACGCTCTTTCGTCGCATATTTAGATATTCCGACGTCGTCGCGGAGATATTTCAGTCGATCTAACTTCGCGGAGGATTCGTTTTTCCCAAGCGACGTCACGTACGAGCGACGAAAAGAAGCTGTCAAGCTCCTTGGCACCCACGCGGCCATCCTTTTTCAAATTTCGCGACATCGTAAATTTCGGGATACTTGGCTGGAAGGTGGTAGTAAAATTAGCCTCTTATTGGAAATACTTGTTCAACCCCTCGAACGTGGATTTGATATTTCGATAGAAATATGAATTTGAGAAACGGACCGAGCAAAGGGTGCGATGGAATAATTAAGACAAACGCGTACAATCTTCGTCAACCCTTGTCAAACTTCGTCCACCCTTAATATTTTTCCAAAGAAATTATTCAAAAGGGACGGGACACACGGTACTCTTTTACATCCATGTTTCTCGCGACCGGTGCTGCGAGTATTAGCATAATATTGGTTTAGAAATATGACAGAGAATGGGGCTAAAGCAGCCCCTTATAAGGCGGTTCGTATGGCTGGCTGTGGTTTGGGGTGTTCCTCGGCTCGTTCGCCGATAATGCATAAAAGATAAGAGAGAAAGCTGGCCGGCAACGGGACAACGAGCGTTGAAACTCACCCCTTGCGAGTTGAAACCGGAAGAAAACGGTAGCTGAAGCGAACGACGAACAAGGGGATGGAGAAGTTCGCGTAGAAACTCGTCGGTCCATCTCCTCGCTTCGGAAGTTATTCCGAAGAATTATTGAAAGTCTTCGACTCTCGTCTGCGAGTCCACCGGGCCTTCGGGAATCGTCGACGTATTCGGGGCTCTCTTCTTCAGCCATCCGTGACTGCAGCTTTCCAGAAGGCGGCGCGAGATAAGGCGGAAGGTGGCTCTCCTCGCCGGTTTCCGGTCTAATGAATGGCTTCTTAATGGACGCCGCGTTGTTTACGATCCCGAGTTTCTCCGATTAATTACCGAGCGTAGACGGACGGTCGGTCGGTTAACAGGGCCAACTTTCTAGAAAGCTGCAACGATCGTCTAACCGTGAAAAAGAGGGTGGCGCCTTCGAGGTGGCGATATCCGGGATGAACCGCGAACCATCTGAATTTCGAAGAATCTTTTTTTTCCTTTCGAATCAACGGAACATCCAACTCCGCAGGCTACTCCGAACGAAAACGTTAGGGCTGATCGAGAAAGTTTTCAGATGATTAGGGGTTGGTGAGGTTCTTTCACAGTTCTGCACTTTCATTTTTAGTTTCTCTTACTTCGCGATGGTGGTTGCATAGATCTCGAAGCGATCGGATGAAAATTATTAAAGAAATCACATTTCCTGAGTTTCGAGCTATGTAACGTGATATACGAAGAAGTAAAAACATCCAGACAGATGAATGGTTGAGGGGTGCAAGACAAAAAGGGAGAATCATTAAGATTCCTGTGTAAGTTTATTCGATCCCAGCGGACCGCTCGTTTAAAGCCTCGAAACGCTTAATTCTTCTCGGGGGGAGGAAAAAGGCGAGTCGGAGACAAACCGCATCGCGGAATTCACGCGCGGATAGCGCAGCCGCGACGCTGTGCGGAGTGCATGAATGAAGCGGAAACGAGCGAGGCGATAGGAAGCTGAATTGCCTGTCTGCGGTGTAAAGAGGAAAGGGCAAACAAAGTTGTTATCGGTTAATGCCAGGGAATCCGTGCGGCTGCAACTGGTTTCCCCGAGCCACGGCTACGATCTAACGCCGTGTACACCTGGCTCGTATCTTTCTTTCTCCGCGTTTCTCTCGTTGCCGCTGACTCTTGCAGGATACCGCAGCGGCGGTTCGCAAAATTTTCGTGGAAAACCGCTTGGAATACGCGAGAGATAAAAGCTTCCTTCCAGGGTGGCTCCCCGGGATGCAACGACGATAAAAGTAAAATTCACCGGTGCAGTCGTTTCCGTGTTGCTGGCAGACCCGGGTCTCGTCCCTTGCTTTCTGTTCCCCGACGATCCTACCTTGATCCCCGCTTTGTAGAATCGAGATATTCGGAATTTAGGGATATCCGGCATCGTATGCATAATTCGATCGTGTATGAGGAATAAAATCCGATAGAGGAGCCTGGATTTTCCGAATCGCGGACTTTACACAGGCGCTTCTCTGTTTTGGATCTTAGAATAATCGTGGAAAATACGAAAATTCGACGAAAGAATTTAACGTTCAATAACGTTGCGATTAATTTTCGAACACCATTCGTCTATGTTTAACAGGTGAAATCGGTAATCGCTTAATTACTCGTTCAAATTAATCACTACCCTCCCCGCAATTCACCCCGGCGACGCGTACACCCTGTCGCTTACGGGCGAACGTTACACCTCTGGCACCGGAAAATTCCAGCAAATTCACGATCAAAGAAACAATTTCTAGGCGGGACGTGTTCCCAAGGACAAAGCACAAAGGGGTCGATAGGCGATCGCTACCCGATATCCCGCGGGTAACTCGATTCCACTCGCTTTTCATATTTATAAGAGCGTTCTGCCGAGCGAGGGCGCAAAAGAAGCGTGTTCCATACGAGACACATCGAACGTTTTCGTATATAATACCAGCGACGGTGTGTCTTCCATCCCTTGGACCGGACCGTAGTAACCCTCTGGTGAACGTTGCCAGGTACGAAATTATTGTACGATACACAAAGGATAACGCGGTCTCTCGATGATACCCGGTCCCCGCGTCGAAAGGGTTAGCGGAGCATAGTGAAGTGCTTTCCCATCGGTTCACGGGGGAGAACACGGTTGCAGGAGCGTGTTTGCAGTGTTCAGAATGGACGAAAGACCCCATTGTCCCGGAGAGCTTGTTTCTATGCAGATGAGATATACGAGCGCCGACGGATGGACAGACGGACGGAACGGACGTACGGTACGAGCCAGAGATTCTCTTTCCTTCGTTTCTCTCTGCTTTCATCCTCTGCCTATCTTTCCATCCTTCCCCGCGACCCTTTATCTCCTTCCAACCCGTTGTTCGATGGGTTCGAATCGAACTATGGAACGGGGTGGTTTATCACCGTGACCGTAATAAAGAATTAAGGCGAACGGCGCTGAAAAATATAGCCGTTTAGGGGTGCTTTCGTAACCTCGTTTCGAGGTTGGTTAATCCCACACGACAGCTAATTCGTGATCCCGTAAATGGACACCGTACTGACCAGAGGATTTCCAGGGGGTTTCCTGTAGTTTTAAGGGATGACGCGGTGGTATTACCTGGACGTTGACTTTTAGTTACGACCTGGGGGGTAATTTCACACGATTTTTCTCTCTTGCGACGAAGGGTGAAATTTACACAGGTTTAAAATTACAATTAATTTTTCTAATTACTTGTCGCTAAAGTAATTATATTATACCAACATTCTATCAATATATTTCTCTTCTCTTTCTTTACCATTTCTCGTCCTCTTCCGGATAGTCCGATCTCCGGTGTGCCACACGGTGTCTACGTTCCATCTTTCCATCATTTCCTCTTCCCCCGTCTCACCCTCGTCCTCCGTTGTTCCAGGACACTGGTTCCGTTCTGTTCTCCGCATTCATCCGTCGCGGAAGCAACGCGACGGTGGTGCGGCGGGGAAGGGGAGGTGAAAGCAACCCTCGACCGAGGCTCTTTCCTCTCCGTTGACTGGAAAAAAGAGCGAGAACTCGTTCAACCCCCGCGACAGTTGCTAATAAGGAGACTGGCTTCCGTCGCGATCCTCTCCCCCGACTTCTGGCACGGTTCTAGCTGAAAAATAGACGGGAAAATAGAAGCGCGTGGAGCCTGATACGGCTCGTCATTTCTATGCAGATTTCACCGGTGATTCGCGGTGATAGCGTTTTAATCGAGATTCTGGATGTGGATCCAATTTGGACGGTCACGTTGACTAGAAATTGATATCGAGGCATTAGCGGTATTAGAGCCGACCATTTCCATGATTAACAGCTGATTTAATTAAATTCAACGCGTTTGCCGCGGTACTCGTCTCCTGTGACGCGATTCGCGCGTTATAGGGTTAATTACCGTTACTATCGTGCAATTTCTTTTTTTCCTGTTATACCCGAATTATCTGGAAATTTTCCTCTGTGAATTAGATTCTCCAAAAATTTCATTATAACAATTACATTTTATCGATTTACCGCTGTTATAAAATTAATTCCTCTTTTATTAATTCGCAATTACCCTTTGCAAACTAATTTACAAAATTCATTATATTCTGCTAATGTAACGTATTATTATTCGTTTTTTTTTTTTATTTACAGTTGTTCATAAAATAATTGAATTTCGACAGAGACTGGTATTTGTAAAGGTCGACGATCACATGTTAGCTACATGTAATTTTACGTCGCTCGGGTTAAACAGGATTGCTCTTAGGGACATTCAATTTGCACGCAGAATTCTCGTACAAAGATAGATAGGGACTAAGTGTTTCTCTTCTCATTCGTCTGGAAGTATGCTCATTGTTCGTCTTCGTAATCTTTCCCGTTGCTCGAGGGAGCGCCGTGCGTTTTGTAATTTGACGGTAATGGCGCGATGACAGTCTTGAGGTGAGCGTAAGAGAGAGAGAGAGGATTTCTATCGTTGAGATGTTTCTTGGTAACGGCGTGGGTGTTTCTCGGGCGAACGTTCGCACAACCATTGTGTCAAGCTTTGATGTATGCTCTTTGGTCGCGGACAAGTTGACGGACGAGTAAAGTTAATGGAAAGGTTGTGTTTAAGAGAGCTAATGGGTGTTGATCGATCGGCTATCTTGACTCCGTCATTGTTTCGTTATTAAGTTATTAATTTCAGGTGGGTCTTGCGCTCATTTTTGCCTTGTTTAGTGTCGTAAAATTTATTAGCCTTACTCGGAGCAACTAGCTCCTTGGAATTAAATGGCTTTCGAAAATAGAATTCGAAAATTTCAAGCAATTTGTCCCCTTGTAAATTGAATTAAAATCGGGCTTCTCTCCATGGTCCGCCGCGCTAATCAAGAATTAAGTTATTTAGAATCCTAGAAATCTGAACATTTGGAAGTCTACAAATTCAATTTTAAAACAATTCGTGATAAGCAATCTCTTACCAGCAGATCTAAATCGAATCACACGGTAAATGAATAATTAAACAGACTAGGATTTATCTCGTGCATCCCTGTAGTCCATGAATTTATCCAGCACGATGGTGCAACGAACTCGCACTAGAATTAGCATTTCACCGACAGGACGCGACCACTCAACTTTCTTCAGAAACATCGTCAACTTAAAAAGAGGAACCATACTCGGTTCTCAGCCAAAAAAATCTAGGAACAGTACCTGATTTTTTTTTCCTCGGTAAGTTTGGTTTAGCTTCTCCTCCTCTTCTCTGTCTCTTTCATTCAGTCCTGGTATCACAATGCAAAAATTGCTCGACAGCCGCTCCATTGTACCCCACCATAGACGTTACAAACTTGCAAAAATTGAAAAACGCCGTGTTTCAATGCTTATATTTATACGTACGTGCGTGGAGAGATATAGAGAAAGGGACACTTCGAAACAACAGAGACAGACCGGGTTGGACGATCGTTATTCCAGTGAACCCTCCGTTCCAGCACGCTGTCTCTCGACTGCGCGAACAGCCAACGGATACAGAGAACGATGACAACGATGACAATGGTGACAATGATGAGTATGACGAACGTGGGGTCCGTTCGTACAATGGTCAAGTCGCGAAGCTGCGTCGCGTTTACCTCTTTCGATCTCTCTCTCTTTTCATCGAAATCATCGTTGCTTTCGTTTCGAATACGTTCTACTCGATTCCTTCGCGCTCGTGCCACTCTGCTTTCCATCGTTATTAATCGGGGATTATATCGCAGAGGATTTCCAGGAAAACTCAAAACGACGGCTGGGTGTTGGTTTCCATCAAACATTCAGTCATTTTTTCTCTGGATGCAAAATTTATATTTTTCTAGAGGTTTCATTGATTTTAATTACAGCCAAAATTTTGTTTGAAGTTTCTGTGATGTTTTTGAAGTGTTCTAATTATTCATAATCACGGATTCTCACAGTTCTGCTGTATCATAAATCACACGCTGTATAATCCCCTTAATCTATTCTCCCTGCACGACCGTTCCCTAACCCTTTAGTGACCAGTAAACGTCCAACTTAGAGGAATCAATAACGATCTGAATCACAATAGAACGATAAACATTATGCAACTGCATGGCTGTTCTGTGCCCTTGCATAAGCGCGCCCTTAATTAGATAAACCATTGAACATTTCATGGGTGATGCACTCTGAAAGATTTTCAAGTCTCTGAGACGTTTCTATGGAACAAAATTATATTTCTAATAAATAGATTCTAAAATTAATTAAATTATTAATTAACGTATCTCCTAATTGCAAGATTCTTCTATTTTAAAATCAGATCATTCCCACTAGATTTTACATTCTTTAGAGAAAAAATTCTCTATTAACATTCCATCGTGCAAACCGTAGGGGTTGGAGAATCGCGTAATCTACCTTGAACCCCTTCGATCTCGTAAAGCATTCGCAAAGAGGTGCACGAAACGAAAATAGAAAAGAAAAATCTGCGTGACAAAGAGCTGTCCACGCGACGGGAAGCAGCGAGAAAATTGCAAAGTTCGCGGGGTGGCTTTGTGTAGCATACAACGTAAATCCATCCGTCCGCGGGGGTGGACAACGGGTGAGTCGTGGTCAGCCACCCTCGGGGCTTTTCGCGAGCTAGAGTGGGGGATCGGAAGGGTGGCCCATACGAAACTTTTCAATGGAGCCTCGTCACAATGGGATGGTGGTTTACATTTATTAGACCCGCGGCGAAAAGCTTAGTTTGCATTTGAAGCCCTCACCCCCCCTCGGCCAGCTAGTCGGCCCTCATTCTCGTTGCTTTCGCACGAAACGATGGGAGGTTGGATATCTTCGAGGGGTGAGTCTCTTCCATCTTTCGAAACAACGTTTACCGTGCTCGTTAAATTGATGCGTGAATCTATCTGCTGGTACGCGATCCACCAAGAGTTTGTTTATTGTTATGGTACCTTTCAATTGATATTTGTTATTAGGGTTGATTTTACGGGGTGGGTGCAGTACAGTTTTCGAACTGGTTGTTGAGGGTGATGCGTCAGGGATGATTAATCGGGGTGGGAAAAGGAAAATAAATGAGAGATCATGTTTTAATTGATATTTATTATTATGTTCACAATGCCATTTGAAAATGGTGGTATTACATTTTTGCTAAATTAAAGTATTTACATATATTTTTCAAATTTTATTGTATATTTAGGAAGAAAATGTCGTTTCACGCGGTTCATAATCCATGTAGCTTTCTATTATATCTGATAACGTAACAGAGTTTCAACAATTTAAATAAATATAATTTACAACATCGTTAAAATTTTAATTAAATGTAAATTAAAGCTTGCCTTCCGACTGTACAACTGTGCTTTTTATTATAAAGCTCGCGAGTAGAGTTATTTATTTTGCAAATTGCGAATACAAAATTCTGGGGAAATGGTTTAACCGGAGTTAGCAACTAATTTGCAAAGGGTAGATAAAATGGTAATTATGTGATATAAAATAAAATAGTGTGACTCGAAATTACAACTCAGGATGATACACTTTTTCCAGAACTATGCTGTCCCAATTTTATATGCATACCTCCATCAGGTTTTTCTTCTCCTTTTCCACGTCTGCTCACAATTTTATTCTCTATTTCGTGGCCGTGTCTTGTTTCCTGCATTCCCTCAACCCATCCCCTGTCTTCCAGTCAGAATATCACACGACGTCGTTCTTCTACCGCATAATACCAAAGAAATAACTCCATTAACACATTCGCTACCAGCATGAAAACACTCATACATAATGCAACGCGCTGCAACAACGATCATTAACATTTTCATTTCAAAACTTTGAGATTGAAGCAAGAAAAAGAGATTGCAGAATTTACCTGCATCGTTCTTTGAACTTGCGCATATTTCCATTGAAAGTATAAATTTTTTTTAAAATAAAATACATAAAGCTTTCGATCGAGTATCAATTTTCTTCAAGATACCCACCGATCCGAACTCGTAATTTGTTAACCAATCAATAAACAAACGAGCGAGGTAAATAACGTCGATAACACTTGGTAGGAGAACAACATTCATAGACTCGTTTGCCCATTAATCACAGTGAAATAAACCATGATCCAGCCCACCAATAACCCGTTTCAGAAATGTCTCGTCCAATGATTAATTATCGAGCGGTTCTCAAATAATTAACATTCGCTGGGAAACACGGTGGCGTTTCGAAGGGGGCAGCGAAAAAGGAGCGAAGGAAAACGAGGCCACTCGAAATTGCGCAAACGTTACAGAGCTATTTATCGCCTTGGAAAGAATTTAACCCTTTAGCTATGAAAGGTGTGTCTACGTATCTCAGAAACTTATCGCATTTACGTAAGGTGTAACCCTTCGAATATTCGATTCTTTTTTATTTGAAAACGTGTGCAGTGGTACGAATTTCGTTTATTTTCAACCGAAACGTGTCGTAGCTAAAGAGTGAATCTGTTATCCATCCAGTTGGTTTCAACGTTTGCCTTTCGGCCAGCAAACTCGTCGCGGTTTGCACCTGCACGCCCCGTGAACGCGCTCCGCGAGACACGCTCGGCACGCTCTACTTGTTGTTTAATTTAATTAGCCGGCCAGCAGTGCCGGGATATCCGCACTTTCGGTATTGTTATTCGCCCCCCGACATCAGGCACCTGCGGTCCGTGGCGAACTCGAATTTTCCGCTCGAGAATAATCGATCCCACCGCTCGGGACAGCTTCTCGCTTCAAGCAATGTTCTCTATTACCTTTGTCAGTGTATCTGTCGTTTCGAAAATTTATTCCTCGTAGATATACGATAGTAAATGAAAAACTAACCCAAGGTTTAATAATTTCTTTGAAAAACATTTGATTTTATGCCATTTTAATTATGAACGACGAACGAGCAATTCGTTGATTAAAGTTTCACAGAAGGGATGGGAATCACAGCGATGAGATGTGTACAAATTTCGTCGGTCTGTTTGCTCTCGGCCGCACAAAGGCCGTCGTATCGGTTCACTATTAATGACAGACACCTTTGGACGGGGCTCGAGGCAAAGCAACCGCGTGGCACGTCATGTCAGTGCCCCGTGAACCCAACAATAACCATTAAGAAGATTGATCAGCCTTGCAGCCTTGTCGGCGGCTCGTAACATCCAGCGTAAAAAGCTCATCGCAGGTAGCTACCGTGAACTTGGCTGCAAAGCTGTTGGGGTATTAATTAATAGGTCCTGACACGCGCTTCTATTAATATCACCACGATTACGCGATAGTTTTATCGCCTCTGGTAACGATACACTCGTCGCTGACTATCAAATCATCGCGCTTTATTTTATGACTCTTTTCATAATGCTGGGTTGCATTTAACAATCTCTCGTTCTTTTTATATAAAATCTACTTTCTTTATCGACTTTCAACTTCTTTCGAAGTTTCTCTCGAAGCACCCTTTAAAACATTTCGTAGAAAGGAATAACTCTCTTCTGAATCTACTATGGAAATCTACTATTATTACCAGTTCCAAGGATCATCCCTTTCGCCTAGCTGAAAAAAAAAGTAGTATGCGATTTCCTGCAAGGGTTTCCAAAGAAACTTTCGAACGGTTATCGGTCGTTGAATCTATGAATGGTTGAAGCTGAGATTGCATTACGCGATAACGCGAGACGCATCCCCAGAGGCAACAAGAGGGATGAAAGAAGATAGGGTTGTATTAGCGAGCGACGTGTAACGAAGGAGAGTAAAGGGATAAGGATTCAAGATGTTTTACGATGCTGGACATGAAACTCCGTTGTTTCTTTGCTCGTAAAATTTCAACGATTCGATCGAACCTCGCCAGAGGTAAATGCGAGGAAAAATGAGAGAGCTGGGTTTAAACGGTTTTTAAAAGATTTTTCCGCTCGACGATTTAGAATCGTTTCGAAAGAAGGTAAACTAAAGCCGTTGGTAATTTCACGCGACGGGATGAATCTGATTATTTATGATTCTCTGCCGCTTAAACCGAGCTTTAAGCTCGGTTGCATCTGCTTATGAATGATATTTGGGGCGAAAAAGTGCAACCTTCTTGGAAACTGAAGCGGTAATTCAGCTGGATGAATACTTGCAACCGGGCTTGCAATCTTCATTTAAGATTCTGGTCCTCCGCTAAGTTTCTGGAAAAGTGGAATTTTGTGTCGGAATTATAGTGGAACTTTAGATCTGAATTTTATATCCATGAATTAGCTCTAAGAAGAAAACCTTCTTTACCGTTGCACTGGAAAATAAACAAAAATTGTATGCATTATAAAAAATTATAAATTCTTACAATTAGAGATGCACGGATATCCGAAAATTAGGATACACTCCTAAAAATTCTAGATGTCTATTTTTTTCTTTAGCTGAAATAGAAACAAATTTTCTATTTCTTCTTTCGACGAGATTGTTCTATTGTTATTAGCAAGGTCCTAAGTAAATCAACCGAACATCAATTAGTACCTGCTGAAGCGTCGAGTCAATAGCTTCTTGCATTAATTAACACCTGAACAGCTTGATGGCTCAACGCCAGGTAACCACTTGTAATATCTAAATGAAACATCAATTTTACTTGTGCAATTAGCATTCAACGTGTTCTAATCAATTTATTAATGCCAGGAAAATATTATCAACCACAGGTAGATTCCATAATCTTAATCAAGCAATTAACTGCAGTCAGAAAGCAACGTGTCGTACATTTCCATACCGGCTAATGAAGATTAATATTTTTCCAGTTAATTGAGTGCTCGTATCAGTCACTTAGAGTGTGTCGAAATTGGGCTTCGTTTCGCGAATAATACTCACGGTTTCATGGCTCGAAAGATTTTCTTTAGGAACGAGTGTGTCAAAGGGGCCGCTCGCTCGCGATCGTAAACACAATTAGCGTGCCGCGAAGGGCCATGCATAACACGAGCCCGTTTTCTCGTATTCACCGAAATTTAAGGCCCATCGCTGGCGAGCTTAATTCCTTTAATTAAAATTCTGAGTGGCCGTCGACGTGCGGGTCGTGTCGCTTAAAAATAAAACGATCACGTCCCGCACGTACCTACATGTGGCCACCACGAAGAGCCACCTCCACGAGATAAATTCCTTTAAACGTTCCATCTCTGTGATTTTTCTTTCCCTTTGCACCGCACATGTTTTTCTTCTTCTTAATTAAGGCTTTTACATCGTACCTAACGCGAAATCACCAAAGACGAACATTATCTGTAAAATTTTAACGTGTGCAAAATTTCCAGAAATTTGTCAAAGTTAACGGAAATGCCGCGATACATTGTAATCCAATAATATGAAAATTGATTACCAATTACTCGAGTTTACCACCGAGTTTACTCGAGTATCGAATCCAGCGCGCGTTCAATAAAGTCCTAATTACCGTCCCTTTGACTTCAAGTTGCCCTACTTGTTACACAAGTTCGCTAACTGCTTCTACCAACGTAACATCGGGTACACGATACGGTGTAGAACACAAGGCAATTCACGGTTTGTCATAACCTTTCCGCGAATCATTTTTCCTCGCAATTAACCCGTCAACCGTGAACCAGCTGCGCTGCTAATCCCGTAATAAGATCATTTTTGTTGTCCACACCTTTGATCGAGTATCGGTAACGGGATAATGGATTGCTCGAAGTAGTTCGCTGTCCGTTGTAAGAATCGAATGGGGGAATTTCCTATCAGTTTACGATGCAGGAAACCGATAGTACGTTTCATAGAAAGTCGCTGTTTTATGCTGATCAGGTTAATAAACATTCGACCATTGCTTGTAAACTGTTGCGTTTCTTAATCTATTGACTAGGAATCGAGTGTAAAGCGACGTGTTGCGGAATGATTAATAGAATAAATGTTAGATGGAATTTAGAGATAAAATAAGTACTCTGTTTATGATTGCTGTTTGAATTTTATAGTAATAAATAATAATGATTTAGGTAATTTTTTTTTATTGTAGAATACTGTCAATTATCAAAGATCCCAAGTCGAGTTATACAAAAGAAACATTCATGATTCGTAAACGAAATTTTCAAAGTACCCAAGGCGATAAGAATTCACCTTTGGTGTCATCTCGGATACGTCGAAGCAGGTCAGCCGGACAAATTATTTCTGGAACAAGGTCCCTCCAGGAATTCCCTTCCAGCTGTCCGTCAGACGGACACCTTCCAGAGGGACGAAAATTTCCGATGAATGTTTCACGCGAAGGCCTTTCGTGATATGCGACGAGTGAAATAGCGTCCACCGACGTCGGACATTTTTCAGCGCGAACATTTGCTCGGCTGTCGGCGATCCCGTGGCCGGAAGTCGGCTGTACGATTCCAAAACGATTCCCGTTTTCCGCGAACTCGAACTTTCCTTTATCCGACGACAGGGTCCTCTGTCACATTTAACAAGTTTCCTTTGGATTCTTCTTTTTTCCTGTAATATACTGCTAACTGAAATTGGCATCCAAGACGCTTGTTCCTCGAACGGAATCGTCCGAAGAATTGAAAGACGATGATTTAAATAGCGAGGTAAAATTTTCAAGGATCAGGAAAATTTTCCATCCGACGTTCGCACGGGAGGGTCAAAATTATTTTCGTCCAACGCGGGAGGAGCGAGGAGGAAACGGAAGGAGAGAGCGTAGGAGCAACGCGCTCCCGGAGCATCCCCATGAATCTTTTAGCGACGTACCTTTTCACGGTAATTGCGTGGTGCCGTGGATAGTTAGCGTCTTCTGCCAACGATGCCCGTTCTCCGTTTAATTGGCCAGTTAGGCAGACGACCGGAAGCGGCGGCTCGAAAAAAGATCCTGCGCCCCTTATCCGGTTCACGAGCTCGATTCTCCATTGACGGCTCCTTCGTGCTTCGTTTCTGAGACGTCCCCTAAAGAAATCTGTAAAGGTATCGAGGAAAAAAATAATTGAAAATTCGATTGTTAATGAAATTTGTACATCTCTGTATCCATTACTTGCATCGTCGTCCGATCATCGAAATTGAATTGCAAGTACACGTATTTAACAGCTGCAACAGATCCACGATAGACATTACGTGCCGTTGTAGGCAGCCCATTACCAGCGTGTCCAATGCATTAACAATTACCTTCGATTACCGGCCAGTCAGTCGTCCCGATGGACACGCAAACAGGACACCTAATCGTGAAAACAATTAGAATCAGCTTTGGAGAGGCGCTCGGTCTCGTTAAGCAAACGAGAAGAAGCAGAGAGTTGTTAATCGACACTGTTACCACCTGTTTCAATGATTCTACAAGCTTAACGATACCAATCAAGAGATTTTATTGAACTTAAAATACTTTGAAAATTCCTTCCATAAAAGTATCGTACATCGATGCTACAGAAATACCAAAAATTCGGTACTTAAAATATTTATCTAATTTCCAAGAAATGATCCCTGGAAATTGCTTTTAAAATGACGATCACGAATGCAATGTTAGTCACGAAGAGTGAACCGAGTCCGGTAGCGGAAAGAAATCGAGAGAAACGATCGAAGGCTATCCACCATTACGAGTTTCCACGAAAGGTTGCCGGAATGGACGACGAAATCTCTCCTCTCCTTATCACTCGTCCGTTCCCTTGTATATCAGCTGTCTCTATGGCGTCGCGTTAAAAAGGGGCCACCCTTGGCAGTGGGCCTGTTTTCTCAGGGGGGAACAATTTGAAAGGCAATTTGTGCGTCCGTAAGAACGATCGCGATTACCGGTAGACCGGGACTAATGATGATGGCGGGTGCTCCACTCGCTCGTCCTCGTTCACGGCCATCGAACAGAAGACACGGGAAAATTTCGTTCGACGATCTGTTCGTTTCTTGTATCTTTCCTTTCCTCTTCTATTCGCTTTCTCGTGTATCTCGGACAGAGACAGAGGTTGAGAGGGCTTTTTTTCTTTTACTCGGTCTTCCTCTCGTTGTCCGGGTTAATCGGAACCGACGATGCTGTTGCGAGGGGTTTGTTTGGAATGCGATTGAAGTGGAGGAAGGGGCGAGAGATCGTGGAAGAAATAAATGAGCTAAGAGGTGGAGGATTGATCGATGTCCGAGTGATCTGGAAATAAGGATTTTTTATAGGGAAAAGAGGTGCTCAGCTGTGGAGTAATATTTTCAATTGTTTTAGATTAAAATTATTATTCGAAGGAAGAGAAATTTGTCGATAGAATATACCGTATGTTAAACGATCAGCGTAGGTGTTTAGATTTCAATTTTAAACGCATCAAACTTACATTTACCAAAATGAGCCTTCAAAAATTCACCCTCTTCCTGAATCCTCGCATCACCTTCCGAGACAAACGATCCAATCTTAAGGCTCACGGTGAAACTGTGGAAAAAGGGGTGGCGCGAAGACAGGTCCCAACCCTCGCAACGGGGTTAAAAATGATCGACGTTCGATCAACGCCAGCTTCGATCTCGTTTTAACGCTCGCTTCGAACTTCGTCGGCTTATTTGCTAAACAACGACCACTGTGTAATTCACTTTCGCCGAATCGCATTTCTCCGAATGTCACCGGCCACTTTCTGCTCTTTATTGTTCCCCTCGGAATTCCTGCTTTCAATTATTTACGCGGAACCGACGTTCGTTCCGAAAAATTCAATGTTTTATTAATCCAAAATTCTAGAGTAATAGAAAATGAAATTGAAATTGTGGCTCTCTTCATGGTCCGCCGTACGAGGGTTAATTTACTTGAAATTTCAAATTCCAATTCAGTTTTATCGCGGATCGCACGATCATCTATTACGATTCCACGAATTTCTCCACGTCGCATGTACCTTATCTGAGGGCAGCTTTGTTCCAGCCACGGACAAATTCGAATATCGAAGGAAACCATTGATTCCAGGGATCTAGCATGGAACCACAGGCGACCCACATTTCGTCGCCAGTGTTCCCTCTTCGTTTTTCAATTTTCGAACCGGCCAAATCGCCGATAAAGTAATACCCCCTGGCCATTCATCGCAAAACTGGCGACGATGAAGGTTGAAGGGGGTTGCTGGTCGATCCATTACGCATCGATCTGTCCTGGCCACACGAATTTTTTCCCATCTTCCTGCATGCATATCCGACATGCGGATCGGAGTAGAAACATAGCACGATGATTAATACGGTCGAAAAAGAAAAAATTCGTATTTTAGTTAATGTACTTTTGAATTTTATCTTCTCTTCGTCTTAGTTTAAATTTACCAATAAATTTTTGAATAGTTCTCTGGAAAAAAAGAAAAATTGTTGACAAAGCATCAGAAAACGTTGTTTTCCAACAAAGAAACTGAAAGCGCAGAGCTAGAGGCATCTCTCGCCGTGAAACATTAACTCGTTGCCACTTTTCCCCGAATTTCCCATTTTCACCCATTAATTATAATTAATAATTTTAATCGAAGCTTTCGTGATAAATGAATTGTCGCGAAAAATAAAAGTTAGTGTCAGAAAAATGTTAATTAACATTCGTTAAACGAATTTTCTCATTTATTCAACGAAGGAAATTATTGAAAATGAAATTTCAAGCCTCTGTTTCATGAATAAAGAGAATAAATCTATCACTTCGAAATTTATGATTAATAAAAGGTAAACTTTGACGTCGATTTTGTTGGAAACAGAGGATCGAACGGGAACACAATCCATTCCTCCATTTCAATTAATTTTTTGCATACGGATTGTACACGCGATGGAATACAACAATTGACTGGAAACTGGCGGTAGAAAAATCCCTGCTGTTCGGAAATGAAATGGATCGTTCCAACAAGCGTTAGAGATACTTTCGAAAAGAGTTCAAAGCAAATCCCTCGTGGTATAATCCTCCGCAAATCTGTCTATAACAAAATTTCATTCTATAGTTTTCACACATGATTGTCTATTTCGTAGGTGATATAGAAATATTTCAAAAAACAATAACACCACTGTATTAACATTTTAATCTTTCAATGAATCAATAAGAGAAAAGCAAATCATTGTTTAAACGCAGTGAAATTGGAGAAGTTCTCCAAACACTATCAATTTCAAACAAATACAATTTGCTTCTCAAACAACGAGCAAACTCTTACCAATAGGAATAGAGAAAACTTTCAACCTTACACGAGTCTCCCATTGGGAAGGACGTTTATAAAATTCCCAACATCGTTCCGTAATTTTTCGAGAACACCTTCGATATCCAGGTAAGAAAAATCGATGGACGCGATGCAATTACGATGAAAACAGAAGTTAAGTGAACGAAAAGAGAGGGAGTAGAGAAATGGGGATTCGATGCAAACGGGAAGCATCGTGGCTGAAAGTGGTGGGACACCGATCGTGGCAACTTATTCCCTGATTTTAAATTCACCTCCACGCTCACCGTTTACATCCGTAACACGTGCACTCGCGCCTCCACCCTCAAATGCATCGCCGCATAAATGCACCGTACGTACGCGCGTGCATCTTCCGTTTTCCAGGAAAGAATACCTTCGTGCGGCTCGCCGATAGTGGCCGTCTCGTATTTCATGAAAAATGCGATCACAAACTATTTATAAAAAACGTCAAATAATGGAATAAGACATTAATTGCTTTAATTAACCATTTATTATTTTTGAAATATTAAAAAATCTTTATAGTTTTATATTCGAATGGTAGTTTCCTCTTTTCGATGAAAAGGGAGACGAGACTTCGTATTGTTTCCACTCGAACGAACGATGCTCTTAAGAATTCTCTGCAAGGATCACGATCGTCAAAGGGTCCGGTTCATTATAATTGAACGCTCGTTGATCGAAGACTATACCGGCTGCGTGTAATTGGAGTGTAAAACTCTCCTTGTACCTCGCGACAAAGAATAATTAGCACTAACAAAGTAGGAAAGCCTCACGCGGCGAGTTTCATTTAATTAACTCTCTCGGATGAACTATTGTCGCGAATCCATCGGGACAATGTTCATTTGTTTTTCGATACGATGCTGATGAAGAATTTTTATGCAAAATATGCAGTAGATCATATGAATTTATGAGATGAAAACAGTAGTGTTAGAATAATTGTTGATAGCGATAATGAAAAGGTAAAGTGCATAAAATTAATGGCTAAAAATGGCACAACTGAGAAACCGTAAATTCTGATTATATTCCTCGCTCGAGTAATCCGAAGATTTCTATGAAACGATCCTCCTCTTTTGTAGCTTCTGAATCGAGTTAAACGGGAAAAGATACTGGTCAGCCATATTTCTGTCGGCCAACAAAAAGATTTTATCGTGGTAACCGTTCCTGGATCCTTTCAATTTCAAAGAACGATTTTCTGCGAAATGATTTTTCGCGTTCCATCGACAATGGGAATCGTACGCCGTTGTCGATTACAATGACCGTTCAACTTCGTTCATTTTTAAATTAAAAATCTTTCACCCGAAGAATTGTGCGTTCTGGTATATCTCGCGATTTCAATGGATAGATCAATCAGTAAGAATACCAGCTTTGGATAATAATTTTCTTTCGAATACTCTGAAAGTAGGAAGGTTGATTTTTTCAATTATATAACTTTCAAGACTTTTATGATTTTGTAACAAGATTTTATTTAAAAAAATTATACAATCGATCGCGATGGCGAACGTCTCGCAGAAGGATAGTATTTTTCTTCGGTCAGCGAAAAGGATTCCGTTCGGTTCGAATAGGTCAGCGACGGCCTACATGCTCGACCCGTTGCCCTGGCCCGTAGATCTCCGCGTCTCGATCGTTTTATTTGGCAGAGGAGCTGGTCGTCGAACCATCGACCAGAACAATGGTCCATTTCAACGGGTACAAGGCGCGCGTCGCCCTCGTTCCACCGTCCTGTTCCCTTGTTCTTCTCTTGTGTTTGCGTTCTTGCGGTTCCGTACGAGCCTCTCGCAAATTGCGTTTCGCACTGGATTCGAAAACCCGAACCTGTTTGTTCTATGCAGTCAGACGGATATATAAATTTCTGCTTCGACTGCCAATGGAATATTTTGCTCTCCATACATCGCCATTTTCTCTAGAAGCTCGAAAATGTCATAAGCTATGATCCAACGTTCGATACGAATCGCTCGTTGAAACAGCATCGAAAATCGAGCCATAAGTGAAACTGCTTTTCGCTCTATCTTTTCGATCCCCATTCGCTCCGCCCCATAGCTTGTTTTAAGGACAGCGAGTAAGGAACCGGCGAACACATTTTCTCTGTCTTAAACGTATCGGGAAACGATCGAAGCCCGAAGCTAGGTTGCGCAAGAAGCCACTTATGGTCACTTAGGGAGCGAAAGAAATCAAAGGACCACTCTTGTGAGGTTTTCTACATCACGGGAAACGATCCTAGGCACACCGTCCGCTGCAACGATATATAAAGATTTACGCTGAAAATATCGGGAAAATATCGCTGGAAAAAGGGGACACGGTTTTATGACGTTTATAAATGTGACCCGAGTGGCGCGTATAGAGTATCGATTCGAAGTTTAAAATTTAATGAAAGGTTAAAAATTTATTTATTATTTAAAGAGACATGAATTTTTTCCTCGTTTCATTGTTTCTCAACGACAATGTCGTTAACGCGGACACACGAGGGTAACGAGAAGAGGATGACCGTATATGGGTCAGGTCTTCAAAAAACTTCTAAATATGAATGCGAACGGATGAAGCGGGAGAAAAAAGGATGTAAAGACGTAAAGGTAGCAAAAGAGTTGAAGTTGAAAGCAGTTCGTTAGAGCGGACAGTGATAAGCGGGTCAACAGGATACGATGAGCTTCATAAATGTAGAAAGCGAGAAACGGCCGAAAAGACTCTTTTCCTCTTATTTCTTTTTTTTCCCCTCCCGCGCTACGCTCATATTTTACGCGGAGAAAATTCAGCAGTTTCCCTGGAAATTTGGCGGAAATTGAAAGCGGTACGTACTCGTCGGTTCTTTGCATTTCAACGTCACTTCTCTCGGCACACGAAACGTACGCTAATATTGTACAATTTATTTTTCTTCTTTATACTTCACTGTTTTAGAGAAATATTGTAGCTTTTCATTCGAAACATCGAGTTCGCTACAGTTTTGAAATTTAAAATAATTATATTAAAATTGTGTCTCTCTTCATGGTCCGCTATAGAAAGGTTAATTCATTTAGGAGCCACAAATATAATACTACGTAAACAAAAATCAAGTGAAGAGGAACTTCAATATCCACTTACTAATTGAAAGATCCACTTCGTTACATTACGCATCGTCCAAACAAATCGGTAGTTCGCTTAGGAACCACAAACCGCACACCTCTCGATCCGATCCATCCTCTTCACTCGAATTCGGCAAACGTTGCCTCGTGCACCTCGAAAGCACTATCCGCGAAAAATCCTCGTAAAACTGGCACGTGTTTGCCGAGCCAGCCTCCGCGTAGAAACTCTCTCTCTCGTTCCAGTGCAATTATCAAAGCCCTCGATACCACGGGACGCCCTTTCCGAGGGCACCCCAATTTTCGGGCGCAAGCCCGATCAAAATTCACGGTGCATTGGCGGCCGGTGAACCGTTCCTACCGCTTGCCTTTTCAATCTTTCGTAATGAAGAGGCCCGACGATAATAAAAAAATCAAGAGACCGGGCGTAGACGATAAGGTGGGAGGGTTTGGGTTGGCTGCAACCGAACCCGAAGAAGGGCTTGAGAGGGGCACTTTTACGTCGCGTTACGCCGACGTAACGACGTTACAGCGAGTAATATCGTTACAGGGCAAAATCGTTATCCGACGATGTAATTGGTAAGGCGAAACGCTTTGCGCTGATTATCCGGCCTCGCTCACCGTCTCTACAATTTATTTTTAATTATTTCCTGCCAACTGCAGAGACAGAGAAAGAGGACCGGGGATGAGAAGAGGATCGAGCTGTCGCCGGCTAACGGACTCGTCCGATGCACGCTCATTTTGTCGCTCAAACACCGTGCACAATCAGCGACGCTGTGTAATCGCTATTGTTACCGGGCTCACGGTGAACGGGACGCTTCGATCGACGAGAAGCTCGATAATTTCGAGAGGACGGAAGGTTAACCGATGCTCCTGTTAACGCTCGATCGAACGATATGAATGTTTTGAACGGTGTTCCAAAATTAACCCTTTTCAATTTCATTGCCTCTTAGGGGACTTTCCTTACATTTTCTTTATTACTTCGATCCCCCATCAGTACACGTGTGGTTAACCCCCTCACAATTCTAACATTCTAAAATTATAAAATTCTAGAATATAGAAATTCCAAACTTCAACATTCTAAAATACGAAGGCACCTGGCCCACCCGATAGAAAACCCTAATGAACGAAATTCATTAGAAATAAAAATACTAACTAATGAAATTCTCAAGCCTAGAATGGTGTCATTGTCTTGTTGAATCGACGTTAAGTAACAGTCACGTTGTTCCCTCCAAGTTTATTAGCGATCTTTAATACAGATTCTTGTCATTGGTTCGCTCTAGCATGTCGTTTCCTTGCTGTACCAGCATCGAGCCACGTTGCTCTGAAGCGAACAGAGAGAGAAGCGGTTCTGTCACGTTGCTTTTCATTAGAATATCGAGGAACGCTGTCGCCTCGATTTCGTTAGAACAACAAAGAGGTGTGTCACGTTGTTGTTTGTTAGAATAACGAAGTACACGATTGCTGTTCCCTTCGTGAAGGCATTCAAAATCGTTGTCCTGTTATTTCCTTTCTGCCCTTAACAAGAGACCACGTCACGTTCCATTCGTTGGCGGAACAGAAAGCATCGCGGCAGCTTTCTTTTCCTCGGTATCTGAACTACTTCGAGCGTGCAATTATTCCTTAAAGTGGCTTCTCAGTCTTGCGAGTGCCATTATTCAGGAATCTACAATTGATTCTGTTCCACTTAAACCGTGCTATGTATCAAGAAGAATAAAATCTAGGCCGCACGCATTTCTTTTTTCCATTTTCTACTGTTCATTCCCTCAAAGAAAACGCTATTTAAAAAGGAAAAGCGTCGTTGAAAATTCTAACGATAGGCGTGCGAATCGACGTCTCTCGTGTCCTTATTAATTAAACACCGATAGTTCCAGGCCGATAAGTCCGTTCGAAGCGGAAGTGGAACGAGCCGTGATGGTCGTTAGATCGAGCTGAGATTTTTATCACGGATCCGAGAAGTAACAGAAAGACAATCAAATCGTTCGAACCGGATCACGACTCGAAGCCCCGTTTAAACCAAGGGTGTACCCTCTGTTCCGTGCTAGTTCCCAGTTCATCCGCGAACTTTTTCTCTTTCTTTCCATTTTTTTTTTCCTCCTTTCCAACGAACAGCTAGACCTCTATAAAACAATGGCGTTTCTTCGGTGCCGGGTAGTCACTTAGCCCCGACGTGCATTGGCCCCGAGAAGCAATCTCGGATAATTAATAGCCCGGCCTGTATCGATCAGAGCCGACGCCATGGGATCCGCAGTCGAACGGGCCACAATACCACGGTAATTGCTTCATACTTATAAGTTGCCAGCCTGTTTACTCGGCCTCTGGCCGGCATATTGTGTGCTCTGTAAACCGTGGACCATCGGTTTGCTTTTATACCAGGTGATACGAAAATTGAATACACCATTCTTCTCGAGTTTATATTTTTGGTACTGTGGTTTAATTTTGACAAAATACATCTTCTTTTCATTGGCACTTTTTACCAAAGGGCTTCTATGTTTATTTAAACCGCATTTATATCTGGATACAGCGAGCAGGTGGAAAGTATCAACGAGACACCCGGTATATATTTATAGGTACGCCCATTCGAATGGCTCCCACGCGAGCAGAGAAAAAGCTCGTTACCATGACTTTCTAGCTGCTCCTTTCCGTTCTCGCGTCTTCTTCCGGAGTCTCTCTCTCTCTCTTTCCGCATCTCGTTCAATTACACGGCTAAAGTAATGATTGATACATAGCTTATCGAGGCCGGAGAACAGTCGAGGATCCATTTCGTGCCCTCCACCCGCCGCGTTCTGCCCGTTGCCCGCGAGATCGTGTGCACACGATGAAATAATAACGAGTTACTCCGCTCGTGTACGTTCGCCGGCCGGATTTATGGGGTTGACCGGACGTTTCAGCGGCCAAGGAACCCCGTGTACCCGGCCTGAATTTATGTCTATATAACCGCGGTATATAGTTTTCGGCGCCATGTTGCGATCCACGACACGCCGCACTTCCGTTCGATCCAACGAACCTCCGCTATCGACGTTCGAAAATAACGTTCTTACCTTCGATTCCCTTCGATTCCCTTCGATTCCACCGGATTTGCCCGTGACACTGCCCGGTAATGGTTATTGCACCATGAAGAAAATTTACAGCATTTTAGATTAATCGGATACTGAGAAACAGAGAGAATTTAAGGTTCTCCTCTCGCGTATTCTTTTTATTATTTATGCAGTTTGAAATTTTCTTGTTGATAAATTATTTGTTGTTTTGTAATATTTATTTGGAGACATCTTTGGAAATGTTCAGTGTTATCGGTTTCCGATTCACCCATCAGCAAGTCGTTGGAGTGAACAGCTGTCGGAACGGGCTTATCTTGACCCCTGTTCCGTTTGTTTAAACAAAATACTCGTGGCGGTCAATGGCTGGCGAGAAGTGGCTCGTAAAATCGACGGTCGTACTACGTAAAACGCGACCTGCTGTACCACCTCCCATAAAGGTCGATTACTTATGTACCCCATTTCACCTTGGGTGATCCTTTTACTCTGAATCTTCGGCTAAGAAATGGAGGAGCAGGTAGAGGGAAAGAACATTGAAAAGAGATAGGTTTGTTGGGTATTGGCGTAAGTAGATAATGGTCAGGGGTGCTGGGGTTCCCAAAAATGTTAGCTGGCCCCCTCACCGTTCTAAGATTCCAAGATTCTAAGATCCTAAAATTCTAAGGTTCTAAGGTCCTAGAACTCCAAAATTCTAAAATTCTAAAATTCTAAAATTCTAAAGTTCTAAAATTCTAAGATCCTAAGATCCTAAGATCCTAAAATTCTAAAATTCTAAGATCCTTAGGTCTTAAAATTCTAAAATTCTAGATAGATGGTACTGTAGAATTTCCAAACGACCCGGAGAGAAGTAAAAAAATAAAATAAAATAATTAACAACGAAATTGCTGAAAGTTTCTTGGGAATGGAAACAAGAGGGGAACATTTTCGAAAAGGGGTCGAAAACGCGTGGCCAAGGGTGGTGCAATTACCGGTAGCTGGCCAGCGTACGGTAGCTATGCAAGCAGATTGCGTTACCGTAATTGATTAGGCGACGGTAATTGCTGGTAATTAGGGGATCGAGAGCAACGTGGCTCTCTGTCTCTGCTCTCGATCCCGCGAGTTCCTGGACTGGCAATTACACGATAACTTGGCCCTTCGTTGACAATACAAGCTAAAAGAGAAGTGACGTAACGAGCTATGCTGATGACATACTGTGCTTGATCTAATCATCTGTTATAATTACATCTATCTTGTACGTGACTAATGTTAATTCCACCTGTTTCAAACGAAACCTAAATTCGTCTCTCCTATGCATTAACAAATTAATTAATATTTTCCTAGAACATTGTCCGACATTACCTTTTACATTTGAAATTACATTTAGTTGATTGTGCGCCACGAATGGCCATCGAATTAGATTTTTCAAATCGCACAGTTAACCGAGTATCAGAGATAGAAACGATGTTGTCGCTTAAATATTGGTTTTCCTCGCGCCGACTGTCTCGACATGCATATTTATGGGCGACAATTTGAAGGCAAATATTGGAAATATCGAGCGTGCACAGTCGTCTCGCGTCTCTGTAAACAAGAGAAAAGTTAATCAACCCCGTTACTTAAGTGTTTACGATTTTCTAACAATTTCATCGTTGAAATACTTTCCTTCTGATCGATCGCTTTGAACGCGGGATTCGATGGAATTTGCGGTGGAACGGATTGTTCTATTAAACGCATCCAACGTGTATCAAACGACGCGTTTGACACGTAGCGACGTTAAAATGGTCGCGACGTTGATTAAACTGAAATCGCCTTTGATAACTGCGAGTGTAATTTTGTCCCATGCTGCTTATTATATTTGCCAGCAAATACGAGAGATAACGTTTCGCGATAAATCGACGACCGCACGTTCGCACACGCGACGTTACATTTTAATTGAACCAGTTATTAAAGTTTGCATCGAACCATCATCGTGTTTCATTCATATTATTTTCGTTCCTAAATTACTTTTATTATTAATATCATCAAAATTAGAATTTTCAAAATTCCTACTTTCCTTATATTTCCATTTTTCCTGGAAAAACCTACTTTGCTCTAATTATTTTTCTTTGTGCAATTATTCAATTAGAAAGAAGAATACTTTCTTTAATAGTAATGGAATTTTTAAATTTTTATTTTGCTGGTACGCGTTTATGAAAAGGATTAGGACCACTAAACTTATTATGTATATCAGTAGTACAAGTAAATTTATGGTCGGACGTACACAAACGATCTCATAAACTTTAGAACATCCCTAAAGCGATTCAAACATCAACCAATAAACCCCCCTCTCTAAACACTGGTAGGTTTCTATCCCCAAATTACGTTCATGTTTAATTCACATCGTTTCACAAAGTTCAGCATTAACAGTTCATGTGTTCCGCAGTTTCCCACTGTTCACTCGAGTCGTCAACGCAGATCAATTAAACATCTCTCTGTCCGCTTCGAAACACGTCGGATTCCATCTCGACAAATATTAATTAACCCGCGGCAAACAAAAGGGGGAGAGCCGCGGACGAGAGAGAAGAATAGCATCGCGGAAAACAGGAAGCAACGAGTGCAACGGAACATTTCCCGCGGGTGCATCGAAAATAGAAGGGGAAACAAATAGAGGAGAGGATGGATTAGGTGGAGGCACGTAAACCCTGCACGGCTAGACATCGTTGTGTACATGCACCGACTTTGTTTACCTTCGATTTTAACCCTTTCGATCCGAGAATATTACGACTGGGTGTTGTGGAAATTATCAGATTCGAATCCCATCAATTCTATATATTTTTATTCTTTGAATTACGTACGTAGATAATATTTTTAAATTTGATTGGCTCTGTGGCACAACTACGAGGGCGATTATCAGTTCTGGCAAAGGGGAGAGTTCAGTTCTGTTCGATTACTGGGTCAAAACTGGTTTCGTATCTTCGGTGCAAGAATTTCTGATTGCATACCCTGATAATCGAGAGTCAGAGTTCAATCTGGATAACCAGTACCCATTGGCTAAATCGTTCTCAAGGTTCCCATTTCAAAAATTGGCTGCATCCAGGATCCTGCATGCTTGTCTTAATACAAAATTATTCATTGCAAATTCTGATCACTACCAAAATATTCGCAAACGAAAGTTTTATAAACTTCTGTGAAACTTTTAAAGAAATTTTCAATTTATTCCAATTTGAAGAAATTTCATTTAAAGACATCGAATCAAATAGCAAATTGAACTTAACGGTATGAGAACTGTAATTTACAAGAATGATTTATTTTTTCGATAAATCTACTGGTATTTCTGTGTACCCAGACGGTAGAGACGTGGCGCAGGTTGTTTCGAGCTTGCATTAAATCGTACGAGTGTTTGCTTTGAAATCGTACGTAAACCTGGCACAACCTTCGAGTCGATACGTGAAACGAAAACGGCTGCGGATTAAATGACAAAACAGGGCTGCAGACGATCAGGAAACAACCGGTAGAATTGTCAACATCACGAGGAAAAGAGAACTGTTTCAGACCGGATGTTTAGAAACGATACACTAGCTACTACCTTCTTATTGGACGACCCTTCTCGAGAAGGAATCGTTAAAGAGGAAAAACATTTCTCGTTTACTTTCTGTAGCTTATACTCGCAATATCCATTATTGTATTTCTTTACTGATGTCTTTCAATTTATTACTTGCAATTTCATTTGAATGCGTTCAATTACAGTAACATATAAAAAATAATTATTTTTAAAAACTCCAATCTTAATTATTTTAATTAAGAAAAATTAATGATGTCCAATGTTCACCCCCTTCCTCATAGGTATAATTTAACTAACATTTTTCTTTTTTGTTTCAGGTAAGTGAATAATTCCAATGATGAAATTTACCAGCCCATTAATCGAGCAAGAATTCAAAACCATCCCAAATGGGTAAGCAACCATACAAGTATAACTCAAACATTATTATATAAAATCTCGATCCTCGTCTGAAGCTCCTAAAGGATCAACGACCAAGACAGTCCTCAGACACAGAGATCCGCGAACGTGGAAAACGTTAAGGAAAGAGAAGGACGGTAAGAAACGTCGCGACGCGACGCGTCTGCTCGCGGGTAGAAAGTTAAGTGCGTTTCGCGAAACAGCATAGATTCCTTTGAGGCCTCGTACCGCGAGGATAAGAAAGGGTTCACTGTCCGTTTGTTTCGCTTTCTCCCTTTCCCTCCTACGATCTCTGCCGCTGGTATCTTTCTCTAATCCTCTCTTGCACGTTTTCGCGCGGGGTGACATTCAGATCCCGAGCTCAGCCTTTAAACTCGAAGCTGCTTTCACCCCCGGCTTCGTCAGCAGAGGTGCCGTCGGCTCGGATCAAGCTTTCCGTCTGCCTTGCTACGCTCCTTCGCCCGAGCCTACGGGGATTTTCTATTGAACAACGCGACCCCGTTGCTGCTATAAATAATCGGTGTCTTTGCTTTCTTGCGCATACCTGTCTCCCCCGCGACGATTTGTGATTTACTATTTCCAGCCATTGTGCACGCGGGACCATACGAAGGAACCCTGAAGAATCGCTTTCGTCTAGGAAAATTAAAAAATTTCCCAGGTACCAATTTTTCAATTACGATCGTAAGAATAACTCCTACAACCGAAGATTTAAAACTCCTTCCACGAGTACCATAATTCCCGTTCCCGGAGCAAACAGATCAGCAATTAGCGAACTATCCGTACACTAACCAGGCAATTATATCTCGGCAACGTCGTACGTTTCGAGCGGACAGGCTGCATTGAACGATCGCGAACGTGTGTACCGAGAGGGAAACGGAGTTAATTCCTCTCGGTGTCCGGCTACAAAGATGGCATCCGAGAAAAATGCACTCGGCTAATCGTCGCTGAATGAACTGCCAACGCCGCCCACGGTTGTCTGTAAATAGCTGGCACACAGCGGGCGGTAATAAGCGCTTATCTTTAACGCGATAGTAAAAGAGCCGCCGTTAACGCCGCGGACAATCGCGACCCGTGAGAACGGAAGAAGTCACTCGAGGCGATCCGCCGCTCGCACCAAAGGCCCGAGGTCTTGAATACCTTTATCCCATCTGATGCTTCTTCCTCCTCTTCTTCTTCTCCTGTGCACATGTGCAGTCCACTCCCGATTGAATCGTGTTCCCATAAAAACAGCATCTTAGGAGAATGCTTTTTCTCTACGAGGAGAGGATACACTTCCTCGATTGAGTTCTCGCAGACGCGTCTTTTATTGCTCTCAGGACAGGTGGAGAGAGATATAAAGTTGAGGTACTTTTACGAACCTGTTTGACTGTTAAATTTTTAGAACGATTTTATAAATATTCTGGATTAGCAATTGTTTGCTTAGTTCAATTTAGCAGGGAATCGTGTTCATAACGGAAAGGAGAAAGACGATGGAAAAACAGGGCGAAAAACGAAGCAGATTCTTCTCTGGCAAAACGGTCGCGCAAATATTCAGCGCGTTATTCCGTCCGAGTGCCGGTGAACGCGTCTATGCGTCGTTTCACGGCCGGAAACTTTTTCGTCGCGGATTTGCAGGTCGCCGGATTAACTCGATTATCGCGGCAGTTAGGAATAACACGGCTTCAACGGGGGGAAAACTCGTTTACCATGAAACAAGGGGGCCTCGCGGCGCAAAAATTACAATGTATTCTCGGCTTCTTTCCCGGACGAAAGCTTTACGATACATCAGTCACTGTTTAAGCCGGGACTTCTTTCTTATCTTTCGTTGTTACAATGCGGTCCAGTAAATTCATAAATTTAGTCTATGAAAAAGGGAAATATCTGATTTTCTTGTGATGAATTTAATATTTAATATCTCTGGTACAAATTGGTATAAGTTTCTGTCTTCATTTTTCTTAATCAAAGTGACACCATCAATTCAAAATTTTCTACCTCGAAGATGGTGCACTTTTTAATTAGATCTCGTCTTTCCTAAAAATTTCGTACGAAAAATCAAGTTCATCGTTCTTCCGCTCGATCGTTCAATCCTCGAGAGCTGGAAGACCTCGGTGCAAGGACAGTCGGCTCTTCACGAGCCTCGTCGTTTCTCCTCTGCTATGTCCAAGAAAAAGAAGGAAAAAAGAGAAAGAACCGTGCCGAGGAGCACGAAATAACGGCCGTGGCCGGACCATTTGTCACTCCGCGAACGTCCCTCGCGAAGGGTCGCCAGGGATCAGAATGTATTCCAAGGAGACCACGACCAGCCAGCCTCCAATTTGGTCCGAGACGAACACAGGTAACGGCCTGTACTTCACGATACCATCTTCTCCTAATGTATTCGCTCGTTTTCTAACTCTCTTTCTCTTTTCCCTACTGTTCCTCGCGTTTCTTTCCATCCCGGCCCTCCGCGGTAGCCGCCTTTTTCGTTTGAAAAAGCTTCACGCTCGATAAAACCAGTGGCCAGGAATCACGAACCCCGGCCAAATTGCCGAGGACCTTGTTCAGGACGGATCCAGAGGAGCTGACGTCTCTCTGAACCGCTTCCGGTTTACGAACCATACGATCGGTCCTTTCAAACGGTACCAAAAGACGTCCAGCATCCCTTGATGTCTTTTAGAAGATTGATTTTAAAACATGGTGAAATGGATTATCGAAGAATCTTCTTGAGAATGATTTGAAATGATAAAGTTGGTGGTTCATTCTCAACTGTAATATCAATTCAATTATTTATCTATAATTCTAAGCAGAGAAATGTTCTTATTTTTGGGATGAATTTGGATGAATAATTTGTGTATCTGTGGGATAGATTTCATTTATTTTCTCATCGCAATTTATTCCAGCTATTACTATCGAAATCGATATGAAGGGATATTAATTTAAAGAGAAACTGTGACAAGAGAAAAGGTCAAATGGTAAATATACTAAGTAATCGACTGAGTAATGAAGAGACGAGCAACGTTTGACCTTAATTATAATTTCTCTGAAATGAGAAACGATGAAATGTCATGGAACTTTCACATTTCTGTATTTGATCGGCGTCTACTGAAATTTTAAGTAACAGAAATCCTTCGGTAACAGCAAACCACCACTTTTATATTCCACCCCAAAAAATCTCAGACGTAGTAGATAAAAATGGCGCGTGCAATCTGCAAGGAACCGTGATATACGAATGTTTACAATTCGTTGGAGGGTGTAAGCAAAAGGAAAGAGAGATTCGTGAACACCTGCTGCAAATCTATTTAACCTGAGCCAGGAAACATATCCGGAAAAAAGGTAGACACGTTAACGTAAAGCCACTTCGGCTTACCTGGTCTCCGAAGAAAAAGTCCTTCCTCAAATCCCTTGTCTGTTGGAAGAATTTTCCCATTACTCCTCCGCGGAGAACAGAGGGGCAGGAGAGATTGAAATAAAATTTGCAGCTCTCTTTTCCGCGCGTTTCATTAAGGGGAAAAGCAAATCAAGCCTGCGTCCGTGTCTGTTTCGTTCTCTTCGCGTACGAAGAGAAGTGGAAAGGAAAGTAACGAGGGAAAATAAGGCGTGGACGGAGAAGGAGAATCCATTATGACGCGAAAACTTCCTCCGCCAAGGAGGTCCATGAAAGAAGAAATGCTGGGCAGGAATTGAATAAACATGCACGAAGGAAGGCGAACGTCCCCGGTCGAAAATTAATGTCCCTGTAGAAAACGCTCGCGACGGGGGACCTTCGACCGTAGGGCAGCCCTTTAACTCCGTCGCCGAGACCTTTTTCAGGAATCCGGTCCGGAGGAACCGCAAGAACATCCTCTTATTGTCTACGATCAATTTAACGTATCCGCGAGATCACAGAACTCTTCGGGATGAACGAAAACGGTTTCTTCCATGATAATGCGAAGAAAAAAAGAGAAGGGTAGGTTTTCTCTTGTTGGACTACGATTGGCAAGTGAACCAAAGGAAATTCGTGTCTTCGATGCTGTTCTATGGAGCGTCATGAAAATTTATGGGGATTGAAGGGAACTTGTTCCTTCGTCCCTTTGTGGACGATGTCAGGACTATTGCGGGCTTCCTGAAATTCCTGATGATATTTGAGTGTTTTCAGAGGGTACTTCGTGGTTGATAGTAGCTGGCCACATGCAGGTTCGTCCTAGGAAAGGTTTATAGATTTTGGAAGAAAAAAATTTTCAAAATATTAATAAATTCTTGAATAATGGTAGATTTCCAAGGCATCCGATGGCCCTCGTTTCCACGAGAATCGCTCTCCGGGTGCTTATCTCGCGATTTCGTCGTCGCTCGTGCGAAAACACGAAGAACCTCGCTCCTTTCTGGCCAAATCGAATCGACTTCCGGTCCCGTGAACAGTATCATCCGCCGACGCGACGAGAATCCAAGATACGTGGAACCGTAAAAGGCAACCACCGTCCCGCAATTGTGTGTGTAGGTACACGTGTGTATCGGTTAAAAGTCGTCTTTTCTTTCTGCCATATCGTTTTCCCACTCGACGAGATCGATACTCTCTTGGACACCGGAAGCGCAATTTATTCTTCCCTCGAAAACGGCCACGTTATCGTTTCCTCCGTTCTAATTCCACTCGCGAGCCACCGAGGGGTGGGGGTTGAAAATGGGGAATGGAATTTGATTTCGGACAAAGATCAGAGAAATGGAGACACGGAATGCCCAGACGGGGATGATATATTTTCACCCTTTCATCCAGCTCCTCTTTTAACCCTTTAACATGATATTCCGAGTGCATTGTTTTTATCAAATTCTTCTCTTTTTTATAATCGAAAATACCGTGTATTTTTAATCATCGTTGCATTTATGTATAGATTTTGGGGATATCGTATAACAAGTTTCCGATATCGCGAAATAAAATCATCACATTTAAATAAATTTTAAATCCCGTATGTTGTATAAAACAGTTTTGAACAACACGAAATCAATTAACCGTATTATTCGAGAATTTCCAGTGAATTTTCATTTTTGTTCTCGGTTTAAAATATTGACATCGTACACCCTGATATACTTTCTAATTTCTACCTTTATTAATTATAAAATTTACATTTTTTTTTCAATTTAAATTCTCAGATTATCTTATCAATTTATACACCATTGTATCGGGAAGTAAATTCTTAAAAACCAGGAACAAGAGAAAAATGGTAAGATAAGGGTGCGAGAGGGATATCCGTTTCCGATAAATAGCTTGGAAAAAAAGCTGCAGATAGCTAGGAATTTTTCCTCTCATTCTCTCCGTGGAAACATGTGTTGGAATATTTTTTTCACCATTCGCGCATCCATAGAAGTCTTATTTTCTGTCGAAATTTCACGCAGTCCTTTCGTGAAACGCGTTTGACGATGGCCGTTTAAATTTCATTTCGCCGGCGATCATTCTGAATTCGTTTACAACGCGTAAAGCTCTGATCTGCATGCATGGAGAACTTAATTGCATCGGCCCTGTAAAACTGGACACTACGGAAAGTGGAAAATTAGGTGTGAAATTCGCAAATTTTGCCGAGCCCCGTAGGACCGTAATTCGCGCTCGAACAAATTGTAATTCTGATTGAACGGTGATTCACGGATTTTCCCAGGTTCGAGCATCGTCGAGCGGAAAAATTTCCAATTAGAGAAGCCATTAATGACGCCGCGTTGCTCCCGTAATGACGGTTTTCGACAATGCTGCGAACGATTAGACAGAAACGCGGACAGATTGGGAAAATTTTGAGTTTCATTCGTTTCGCAATTACGCGAGTTGATTGTATACGTTGTTAATCATTCGATAGCATCGTTAAATGTAATTAACATATTTATTTAACATTTCTCTTCCATATAATTGCCAATAAATAACAAAACAACGCTCGAAAATTCCTATTAAAACATGTCGTACTAGACAAGAGCATGTTCCCTGTAACAATGAACGCGCGAAGCTATAATTCATCCCCGAAGAACAAAGCATCCCCCGTTCCGAAAGATAAACTTCACCTTCAACCACGGGACCTCATACAGTCCCATGGAAATCGCTCATCCGCCCACGCGACGTCCCATATTCACCCTATTCTCACCCCGTATAGCGAACCGCAGTGAAACCATGGAAGGACGTCGAAGAGGTTGCAGCATCTGCGCGACAGCCGAGTGACGTGCAGGGTAGATATAAATCTGTCGAAATTAATTAGAGTAGGTAAGCCGCAATTTAGCGTTGCGCCAAGACAAAGTTGTCCCTCTCCTGTTTCGCTGAGGGTGGCTCCGCTCGGCTAGGACCGACGGTTCAAGGGGGTTTGGGGAAGGGGGTTACTCTTAGCCGTTCTGCAGTATAATATCCCTTATTAGAGCACGCCTGGCAGAAACTGCGGAACGTGGATATCGGGATAGGAACAGGAGAAACGTCGACGGCGGGGAGGGTACGGTTGACGGCGGTTTACTTGGCAAGTCAAACATCCTACAGCCTGCAATATCCTGCCCGGCCAGGCCTGTAAGATCCCGTTAAGGCTGAATCGAACGCAACCGGGATCCCCTCGGCACCCTCCTAGAACAGCCCGTCTACAGGCAGCCTCCAGGCTTTGCCGTTCTGACCACATCAAATGGACCCGGCCGTCTCTCGGTATGCAAAGTATGCTCGTTGCGAGAAGTTTGCTTGGCCGTACGACCATCGACAGCTGGCTCCGCGTGATTAGAGCTACCAGGTGACGCGACCACCGTGCAAACCGATCGATCCCCCTGAATGATCGACTCCCTGTGTAACACCATGTTCGAGACCGATGTCTTATTAACAGTGAGACTCGTATTTGATACCGTAGAAACATTCGCGACAACTTTCTTGCGAGTCCCTACTTAACATTTTGATGAATGACGACGATGCTAATTAAAATTTGAAAGTGTACGTGCGAGGTTTTCTCAGGCAGCTGGCAGCTCGTAACGCTAACTCGCTGCAAAATGGACAAACGAATTTGTCAGACGAAGGTGCAGCGTCGAAACGTTGGAAGAAAAGGCGGCGATTGAAGAGCTGCCTGCAGCACGTTCGCACGTAGCCGGGCGTCGAGACGTCTGAAGACGCTTGGTCGCGCGAGTCGGTGCTGGCAGAGAGGAATTTTGAAGCGTCTTCGAGTCGGTAAGAAACAGAACGCGAGGCCGTGTATCGAGGAACTCTCGTTGCCACGATATTTCGTTCGTTCACGTCGACGGAGGCACGTGTTTTCACAGCAAACATCGCGAAGAAGCATCTCCGTGTAACAGCGAAACGAGCAACAAGGCTGCCCGTTTGATTCTCTCTTCCTCCCTTCAGGCCCTCTTGTTCTCTTCCTCCAGCCTGCTTCCAAGCGATTGCTCCCTCCGAAAGAGAAAAAGCAAACGTACAAGGGGGTTGAACGGGCAGGATTAGGTTCCAGACTCGGGGGCTGGGTAAAAGTATGGGACTGGAGACTCATTAAGTGCATGGAATGATGTTCGGGGAAGGTTTACTGGAAAACAAGGCGATATATCTAGTCTGATGGAGGCTTTAAGGGGTGAAGGATTGGAAAGTTTTGGTTGAAAATACTGTTTTATGCAATTATATGTACACACTTTATTATCGTATTGATACACTGATAAATTGATTTAATTCTCAAGCTTATTCTAGACGAACGGGTTGAATACAGAGAGCGAGGGAGTCGGAGGGGGTAAACGAAGACATTTTCCAAACGAAACATTTTCTGAGAGCATGGTCGACACGACCGAGTACACCGACTTAATTCGATTCGCGTTAATTGACGGTTTCTAACGAACGCCTACCCCCCTCCTTAGCCTCCGTCACTTCCACCCCTAGCCAGCTCCCAGCCCCTCCTCCGCGATAGCCGCATTGCAGCTGCAGCCTCGCAATTTGCAAACGCGGAAAATCCTCTGCGGATGGCTCGATCCCACCGGCGGATTTCTCCGGCCGCTTGAATATGAATAAACTAAAATGCAACTTCTCTGTTCCACCCTCTGGTCTCGTTCCGCACCCAGCGTCGACCAGCCGCCAGGAATTCCTTTCTTTCCATCCCTCCCCCTCGTCTCTCTCGCGGCTGCACCCAGAACTCGTTACGCTAGTTATGCATTCGCTGAGAGAGACACAGAGAGGAGGGGGCGAAAGCGATAATTAAAGGAGAGAAGTCGACGATGATGCGAGAAGCTTTCGCTAGGGAGAATTCTAAGGGTCGACGGGTCTTTTAATGTTCTTCTTGGCGTCGAAGGGTGTTCGACACTCGTACCCCTCCCACACTCGTACCGTTTCCTTTGAAGGATCGATCGATGTCACGGGGGTGAGTATGATTTTGACGGCTGTTGAACACCGTTTCGAGATGTTAAGAAATATGGTCTCGCGTTTCGAAGGGTATTTCTTTTCATGGGAATCAATTGCTTTGCTGCTGGGAATACAATCGCGGATGAAAGACGGGAACGAAGTTTCATTGCTTCTCGAGGAAGTAGATTCTACCTGGATTTTTATGACGTTTAGGAGAGGACATTTTGCGGGTGAAAGAGAATTTTTAGTAGCATAACAAGGCGAAATTACGACTATCGTTTTTTAAATTTTAACTCTCCGTTTGTCTACCCTCGTATTAAGACGAATATTTTTGGAACATGGTTCTTCCTTTTTTTTCGGGAGAACACACGAATGGTAGGACGGTTCGCGAAATCGAGGCTAATTCCTCTCGTTAACGACCACCGTGCTCGTTCCTCCGCCCCGTTGGCTCGTGTTTTCTCCGTACACGTCGATGAATCCACCCACGATCGAACACGAAACACGCACTTTGCGTCCCCTGTAGCCTGGCGGACTGGTTCAGGACCCCGATACACCGTTTCCTTTCAGCGAACGAGCCGCATGCAGGACACTGATTGCAATAAATTGCCATGCGTTCGGTTCGCGTGTCGCGACGCGCTCCAGGGGTGGCGTCCCTCCCCCAACCGACGGTCGATACCGCCTTCTCTGCCGGATTCAATTTGCCGAAATTATCCTTTTCTTGTTCGAAAAGTAATTTCATAGAACGACGGATCGATAATTGCCGAGGCACCGCGGCGGTACGCCAGGTTTTAGGTAAATGCAACGCTGATTGCGGTAAGTTCATTAACCCTTCGCCAGGGGTGTGTATAAAATTGCTACTCTTGCTTACCACCCTCTGTGCCTACCGAAAAGGGTAGTTCGGAGGCACCCAGTCGGGGATCGTCGAATCGACGAATACCGAAGGGTTGCCTTCGTCCATGGAAACGAATTTTAACTGTTAGAAAAATGAGCAACTTTTTAATGAGTCTCTCCTTTTTTTATATTTCTTTTTCTAAGAAATCTCGAAGAAACGAAAGAACGATTCTTACATCATCCTCTGAAAGAAATCTCAATATAAAAGTACTGGTACTTCAATCTTGAAGTACCATTTCAAAATACTTCCTCCTCGATTGGAAAAGATGTTTCGAACGGTCAATAAACGTCCCACGCGAACGTCGGTCGACGATGATTTTCGACCGGTCACGTAGAAATAGAGGCACGGGTTGATCGAAAGTTTCCTGGACGGGCCGTAGCTCGGGGTTACCATGGCATTAACAAATATGTTAAACGGCGAAACACGAGTCGTCGGTGTAATTGCTCGCGAAGAGAAATGGCCAGTGACAAGGCGAAGAGTAAAGTAAATACATCCCGTCTGTTCGTTCAAACAGCGGCCCGGTTAGCTCGTCAAACAGCCAAGACATGGACTACTTTGTATAAATACCGCTGTGAACACCGGTTCATGCAGTTCATCGCGGGCTAATCTGTTTGCGTTACATTGTTTTAGTTCACGCTGAGCTCATTTACATTGGATGGTTTCTTTTTTTTTCGTTGCTCGTCGGAAACGCTGCCGTACCGATGGCTGTGTCTCTTGGACGGCTTTTCTTGGCGCTGTTTGACTTTTAACAGCTGACAATCGTAACAGTCGGCTCCCTGTTCCTGAAAATATTTTTCCACGGTGCTAATTGGAACGGTGGAAGAAAAGAATTTGATTTTATTCAGGTTTTAAGAATTCTTCGTCTAGGAATAGGAAAGAGAGTTCTGTTAGAAATTCTTCTTTTACACCTGCCTCCTCGGAGTTCGTCCCGAGGGACAGGAAGGTGTATCGTTTTCGAAACAAAGCTTGTCGTTCGGGACAGCGGCGGCCGCGTTTTATCACGGAATCAGGAGACTTGTTGAATCTTGGAAAGGGTCCACGAAGCAACAGAAACGGTAAGGCAAGGCGAGACAGGGATGGCCATAAATTGCGTGGTTTGATAACTTTGATACAACGTCGGTTGGCTCGTGTTCCGTATTTTTAGGATAACCGTGTTCTCTCGCGTGAACGCGCGATCCTGGTGAGCACCACGAAGAGAAAACACGAGTCTAATCGCATTATGATCTGGTACACGGGCTTCGCCACTTCCGAATACGTGTTCTGGCATTAAATCGTTAAGCGGCTTACACAACGCTTCCCTCGATGCTCTTGAGAAGCGTTATTTGTTTTCAACCGTTTTCAAAATAATACCGACGTGTTTAGATATTATCCAAGTGTTCCTTGTTATTCCATACCGTTTGCAAAGGTTAACCAAGAAACCTTTTCATCATTTCATTATTTTTAACAAAATTGAATTAAATAATAAATTTGAAAAAGAAAAGTCTAAGGGTGGGTAAGAATTTACATTTTATAGTTGAAGTAGAAAATCTAAGGAGAATCTAATTAAATGCTAATCTGCTGTTCTCTATTAGCTCGAAATAGCAATATCAGCAGGAAACTGAACAGTGTTAACGATCTAGATGTTGAACAGCTTGAGACGACACGCGAGTATCTTTTTCTGGCCGCAAACGGGACACGGTTGCCAGGCGTAATCATGCGAAGAGATAACGTCCAGTGTGACACAGCTATTTTCCGTAAATGATCACCGTCATTACGTATAAAATCCCTGTATCGACGTGGACACTTGAGCAACGCGTTACTTGCAATTAACCGTCCGTTAGTTCCGCCCAATAAACTCAACACGGTTCGACATATTTCCACGCTCGATAAATGTTTCGTCACTTAGCGAGAATTATTCATCCGGGGCCACCTATGGCTTTTGAAAAGTTGCAAATCAAGATTCATGACAAAGGATAACGATTCCTGGTGGTTAAAGATAGAATAAAGTTTCTTTTCTAAATTTTTATAAAAATTAGAAAAAGAAATGGAAAAGGGCGTTGAAAATTTTCAGTAAAAAAATTGAAGAGAGTCGATGTCTTGAAACTATGATATATATCAGTGCAATCTCATTACGACCCTACTCTCGGTTATCACCCTCTTGAACGTCCTTATTTTCGCATCATAACTTCCCTAACCCGGATCGAACCACGTTCGATAGCAACACACCTCGATAATACCACCAAAGAAACATATCCAATATCGTGCTAGTAAATTGCGAGCTATCTCGTTTCATGCATTAGCCAGCTCGCTTATCCCATTCTCTAGGAAGACCACCTATTGCTCTCCCTTTGAATTCGCATTCGAAATAGCAAAGGAATCAACGAGAATCGCGCTGCGAGCCGGGACATCGTTTAACCCATACCAGACTGGGCTCCCCAGGTGTTGGAATTTATCTTTCTCATTATACCATGATTCTATAGTTATCAGATTTTTATTTTATAAAATTTTCATTTCGAATTTAAATTATTATCGAGGCGAAGAAAATAATCTTTCTTATTATACCATGATTCTATAATTATCGCTTTAATTAGATTTTAATATCTTTATTTGAAATGCAAATTAATATCGAGACGCAGCAGGTGCATCGTCAGTGTCAAACACGTTAATACAGCTAATTTCTTGTAATCCACTTAAAACGCCAAGGGGGTGCCCAGTCTACTTTGCTCGATTTTCCTCGTGCAGTCGCGTTAAAGCCGGCGAGAGGGATAAGAGGCGGATGGCGGGAAAATTCAGCAGGTACGCTCGCGTTTGTTCGCGGGGTTATTCTGCATCCACGCGTCCCTGTGGCTTACAAGCGGATAAACGCTGTCATTCAACTCTGGCCCTTCAATGTAATTCACCGAGTCCGCCGCGATCCTGCCAGTCTGTCGGCCGTCGTTGCACCCTCTTCCCCCGTCTCGAACGGCTTTTCACAGGATATCATTCACGCCTGTCCCGCTGACAGCGAAAGAAGAGGGCATTCGTAGGACTTGCAAGAAATTTACGCGAAGCGAACGTAACGAGAGCTGCGTTTTGTTTCACCGGTGGATATTATCACGGAAATTTCAGCTTTTACTCGTCGCGATTGTCTTCACGGTTCCCTGGAAAATCTGCTTCAAACGATTGTTCGATTTTTCGAATAATTAAATCGTTCGGCAATTGAATTAATGGGCCGAGGGTGCGTCTCATTGTGTTCCACCATCGGGATGTTGAATTGAAAAATTCAACCCTCGTATGTACTTGAAAATTCTTAGTGTTGTTTTCACTCGGTCCCGGTGTGTAAACGGTAGAAAATTCGTCCTGCATTGAAACGTGTTAAGGATTCATAACGTGGAAAAAGGGGTTTGCGGCGAGGCTGAGGGAAATTCACGGGACATCGAGGGAAAGGAGACTCTCTATGGGAGGCTGGACCTCCGCGAGAATAGCGCGATGGATATTTAATGAAGGCATTCTTCGTTCGTTGAATTAGTGATCGTGTTTGAGCGCGGGGATCGGCCTCGCTTTCGCTGGGAAAGTTCGAAAATATTGGGTCGGAAATCGTGTAAATCGTCGGCTTGGTAAATATACGGACTTTCATTTGGAGAGAGCCTCGAGGACGATCGCGGTCGGAGATAGTAGATTTTTAATGATCTGCGACCGAGGCTTCGCTCGAAAGGGTTGGAATATCTTCTAAAATAATCTTCTCTGACATATTCACGTGTTTCTGATTTATCGAATCAAACGGCAAACTTTTTCATTATTTCCGTAGAATCCTGGCGACCGTAATAGCCATTGGAAAAGAATTGATCAAAGAGCATGCGAATGACAAACAGAAAAGTATATTCTCATTTGCTGGAATATTCCAATATTCCTTCACTTTCAGGTCGTACCGACTAACCGTTACAGGCGTATGAACTGTATGGAAAAAAAGAGAGAAAGAGAGACAAACAAACGAAGCCTCAATCGTCCTAGTTTCGCTAAACCGTAGCCTCGATATTCAACTAATTCCGCGGCTCCCCGGTATCGCTGCAATATTCCGGCTTAATTGCAGCGTCTCTTGCAATTCGAAAAGCATTGTTTGTCGTCGATCGAGCCCCGATTCGATCGAGCCGCGGCTGTTTGCCGGCTAGATTTTTAATTACGCCGACGACAGTGGTTTCACGGACAGCCGGAACGAACAAAATTCATCCGCTGTTCTCCACGTTCGATCTTTTAATCGTTCGTAGAATCTTTTTTTTCTTTCCGTCCTATTAATTTAAATGCATACGTGACATAAATATTGCAAAAGGTTAGAAGTGAAAGGAAGAATTTTTCTAATTTACATTACCAGGTATAAATAAATCATATCGGGCGTAATAAATACTCTGCAATATTGCGAAACGTGTATATTCAGTGACACATAAAATATAAAAAATATTTTCATATTTTCAGTCCATAAATCACTGTCACAGAAAATTGTATATTTTTTAAAAAAATATTTTGATTAAAACATACGAAAAATATTTACAATAATTATACATTTTACCATAAATTTACAATGTACGAGATCCTGAAATGGTGTCAGGTATATATCATCGGATCCTCCTGTACTTGTCCCGCTCTAAATAACGTGCCACCGGAAGCAATAAAAGGAAAGGGTTCGCGGTAGCGTCGCGAATCGTCGGTGTATCGTCGATGGTCCGTCTGCTCGATTATCGTTTCAAATGAAGAACCGAATGAAGCAGGCTCGGTAAGTGCGACCGCGTGGGCGGTTGTATAAATACCACCTTGGCCCTCTTGCTCGTAAGTCGGTTCCCGGTCTGCGTGTCTGAGGAAGGCACGCGTATAAAGGCGGGTAAAAAGAGGACCCGCGACTGATGGTCGAGGGAGAAAGCAAGATGAAAAATAAACGCGAAAGAAAGTAAGAAGAAGAGGGTCTCGAAGGAAGAGACACACGTGGAGAACGAAACCGGTGGATGTCGAGACACCCTGGCCACAGAGACGAATTAATGGCTGGCCTTCTCTCAAACGGGAGGACAATTATCCGGGGAATTTTATTTAGCTGCCAAGTCTTCTTCCCGCCGTCAAAATATTTCCAGTTTCCTCGATGATCGACCGCCCACCCTACTCGTCTTCTCTTTTTCTTTTTTTTCTTAACTCCTTCCCGCGATGGCTTCCAGCCAAGTCTCTCTTATTCCGTTTCTTCTTCCTTTTTGCCTCGCGGTTTCTTCTCGGATTATACTCGGCCCTGGGAAATGTATCGCACGGCTGACAACTACATTTTTCGACACGCGCTTCTTTCGCGGCGAATAATGGGACTGGAGGGATCGAGACGTCTCATCCGCGATGGGATTGCGGATGAAACGATGATGGGAGATTTATTTCGGATTAAAAAAGAGATAGAGTTCGAACGGGGGTGTTGAGCGAACGTTGATTGAGATTGCGTTTGAAATTTAGCTTGATATCTTAAGCTCCGCTTTCCGATAACCTTCTTTTCCTCAGCTATAATATCATTTATTTATTTAATCGAAATCCTTCAGACTTGTACGGTTGAAATAAAAATCTGTCGATTCAATTTCAGAAATTTTCAATGAAATAAGAATGCGACCGTCCGTGAAAGAAAGCAAACCATCAATCCCCGCGTGTCGAGTTGGTAGTCGGATGCAAATGAGCGAGCGTCGTCGACGAGACGATCGCGTATCACAATGGATTTAATTTCGCTGGTGTCCGGTGGCATCGTCTCGTAATTGCGTTTACCGATGTAAAGCTGCTGCCATCGACGAGGATCCGAGGCGACGTTCGAAGAAAAGCGTAAACGCGTGGGTGATGGGCCTAGCGCGGGTGGGCGTACGTTCCGGTGGGCGTCGCGTTGTTAGCCGCGTAGCCGAGTTAATGACGAGGAAACGTACCGTGTCGCCGCGAAAGTCGAAAGGTAAGAAGCCGATATTACGTATAGAGAGTTGACAAGCCGCGGATCCACGAAACATATCGTGGACGTTAAGAAGAGCGCGGTTGCATGCTTGAATAATAGCTCGGCAATGATGGCCACGTCCTGCGGAATTTCTATTGTCGCGAACGCGTGTCCGGCAGGCTTAATGATTTAATGCTCATTGTTGCTCCTCCTTGTGATTATGCCTGGCCATTGTATCACGCGCTGCTAGAGGAAAGTGTAACAGGGGATGGGCTCGGAGGAGGTGCTGGAATTTGGTGGTTAATTATGTTTCTGACAATGAGTAAAATTAATGATTTATTTAGAGAACTATAATTTGCTAAATCTTCAATCTGAAAGGGGTATATTTTTCAAAATTCTATTTAAAATTTTTATTCATTAAATAAACCACCCCTGGAATATATTCTATTATCGCAATCAAGTATTCATAAAATCCCCTCTTCGACGCCTTCTGCCAGGAGGTATGTCCAGACCCCGAAGAGATCGAAAACGAAATTATACGAGTCGCGAAGGGTCTCTATTCTTCGCGTGCATCAACAGAATCTTCCTCATTGTCTGATCGCATCGGAATATCCTGACAATAGGTCCGCAGAGTCGCGTCGACGTTATCAACCCCCCGCGTGAACGTCGCCACCCTTACAAGCGGATTCTCCGGCGTTTGATCAACTCTCTCGATACAGGCCGATCGCTCGTAAGCACGTCCGTTATTGTCCCGCGTACGTCAGTCAGATGGTATTCGATTATCGAATCCCCCCGGGAGAGCTTGCCAGCTGCAGAACGGTTTCCGTCTTACTTATTCATCGCGCATTTACTTAGGAGGCCAGGATCGAACTGCTCCTCCGAGATACCCCTGGCTTTTACGATTTCAAGTACTTACGACTCGCTTAAACGGACAGGCCCGTTTCCCCCCTTTTCGAGCCTGTCTTTCCTACAACGCGTTGGATGATTCTTGAGAGATTAAATGGGTCAGAAAGGTCGGACTGCTCGTCGCGAGCCAGCCTGCGTTTTACGATTGTCGTTCGGCCAGGCTGTTTTTAATTGGCCATGATGGGTTTTGGATGCTGGCCAGAAATTGATAAATTAATCGCAGGACTACGGGTCAGTTATATAGACTTTCTTAGAATTGTAATCTTTGAGTTATTAAGATCGTTAATTTTGAAATTGTTTCTTTAATTTATTATTTCCTCTATTTATATTTTACTGCCTAAGTAGGAAACATTTATTTCAATATATTTCACTTAGGATATAATCGAATGAATATAAGTCACGTATTCACCCTTAAGATTTACTGAAACTACCCCCCGAATTGTAGCAAGCACTTTGAAACGATGAAAAGGCAAGCTCCACCCACCCTTGGCCAATTTTTCAAATAGAGAAGTTAGTAGAATTACTGGAACCGGTCCGAAATGGACGAGAAAGCGGGTAAACTCCAACCTATCAAGATATGTCCGCGCGTGAAAGCGTGCACGAACGACGGGATACATCTTTCATGGATATTTTTCGATAAAGTTATCAATTATTGAGCGGGACGTACGTGAGCAGAAGGTGGATCAGGCTGGCTTCTTCCGTTTGAAAATTTCCCGTTCCAGGGAAGTTCCTTGAATTTCCTTGGCCCATCGCGTGCCCGTCGACGTTGAAGAATTACAATCCAGCCAGGGATGGAAAGGGATGAGAGGAAGTTTACGTTAACAGTTTGCGAAAGAGTTTTTAAGTTGTCGCGAACCACCCTCCGTTCACCCCTTCCGTTATTGTTATACCCCCGTTGTTAGCTCGATACGCTGTTATTAATTTTATCCTTCAGCTTGAAAAGCTTCGCTTCTATTTTTAATATTTACAGCGTTATGAAAGTATCGTTAAAAAAATATCAAAGGTTTCATAAATTGAATTATGAATATGGGAACTTTTCCTTAGATTTTCATTTTCCTCGCGAGTGTACATCCCATTTATCTTAGCAATCTAAATTACTAGTCAGTTATTAGTCGTTAAATTAAACGAACTAACAACACATCGAATTTGCATTTACACGATATTCCAATCGCTTTAAATGAGACGTAACAATAAATTATTTACTCAAGCGTAAGCAAGCTCCCGATCACGATCGATACGAAATTATTAATTTCCGATCTAGCCGCACGTTCGTTTCTATATTTCATAATAAATACGTGTGTCAAGAGGCAGAATAAATGATACGAACGGTGCTGGAGAATTTGCATTTAAACAACATTTATATCGTGCGAAACACTTGGTCTCGGGTTATAAAACTGTGAGGAAATTTCAATCGAATGAAATTGATATCGAATTAACCCCTCTGCTAACGTGTAATAACGATATTCAATTTACCACTTGGTATTATTAAAAATAACTGAAGGGAAAGTGTAAATTATCAGTAAACAGTAGTTTGCATTTAAACGACATTGTAAATTGTTGAAACGAGTTTCGTTTTCCAAGCAGGTTTCGATGGATTCTTAAAAAATCCCTCGCGAATACCAAATAGAGGGTCCACTTTTCACCCAGTTGACGAATAATAAAAAATCAACGGTTGATCGATCGTCCATACGAGATTTCCCAGAGTCTGGCACGCGTATTTTTCCAGCTTCGACACCGAAATAAATTATAGACTCTGTGACACGTTCGTGCACACACACGGGCATCGTGTACGTTCGCTCATAAACGACACCGTAAAATGTTCTGCAACGTTTGTCGTCACCGCTAATGAAGGTGCACGCGTGCGGACAAGTCGCCACCGATGGATAATTAATGGACACTGCAATTATACGGTGGACCGGTTATCGAGTTTTCTTCCTGATGCGATAAAGCATCGATCAGGTAAGGAAAATCGATCCAACACACGCACGGTGTTTCGTTATTATTCAACTCGGATGGTTATAAAATTATAGAGCTTAGGATAGAACTATAATTCGTTCGAAATAACCATTGGCATTTAGTTTATTATTAATTAAAGCGTAACGAAAAATCGAGGCCAGGAATTTTTCAATAAATCAATATAAATGAACCACGAGAAGATATATAATATTGAATATTTACTTCGAAACGATTCCATTAAATTGTGCCGTTTGCTCTTCCTCGATAACAGATTGCGAATTAAAGAATGATAATAAAAACAGAAATATACGGGATGAAACGTTAATTGTATTTATCTGGAAATCGATGCATACGCAATACGGGACACCGGGTTGATGCAGCGGGGGTTGGAAGTGGCGAAGGTAGTCGAGGGTGGTCTGGAAAATCGTGGTTACGCGTATCGAAGGTAATACGGAATTGATAAGCGCGTCGATTTACGTTAAGTACACTTTTGATGCGTCGATAAAATATTTAAACGGGCTCTCCCTGATAAATGTCGAACGTTGATTGGATTTTGATTACACTTGTGCGAGCAATTCCGCGTGCCCGTGCAAATAACGCGTCGCGAGAGCCGCACTTTTTGCGCTCGCTTTTGCACGGACAAGCGGAAAATAATACGCGTAACGGAACGAGAGGAAATGGCGATGGGCTGCTGGAATTTGGCTACAGGGTTGGGTAAAAAATAAAAAAGAAAAATTAGCGGATTTATTTCATTCCACCCTTTTTTGATGGGAGTTTAAGCAGAGGACTTAACTTGTAGTGAATTGAATCAGCTTACGCTCTTAATCCTAGGCTTCTCTTCAAATTCATCTTAATTAAACGTAATTTGGTTTTAGTTTTCGGGTTAACTTCAATTCACTTGGCTTTTCGAAGTGGATCTTAGAAAAGATATACATATTTTGATTAAGTCTGACATTAGCCAAAGAATTGGTTTTAAAAATGAAACACAAATTTCAAATTTTATATTAATATTTGTTGATTAAATTTAGGATCTTATTAGAATTGTTCTAATTTTACTGAATAAAATTCAATAGGAAAGGAAAGGAAAGTCTGATTGATAATCTCCATAGTAATTACCTTGTAAATTTAATTTACAAGGTTTAAAGTATAATTAATCCGAACTTAATTCGTAATTGAGCCAGAGTTAGGTTACATTGATTTCAAGCTAACATATAGATTTCAGCTAGGCCAAAGCTAGTCATAGCCGGACCTCAAACTCGATCTAACTTAGAGCTCACAACTTGAAATTAGTCTAAACTCTCGAGTTAATTTGTGCTAATTTGAACCTGTCGCGGACTTGATCAAATGTAAACCCGGATTAGAGGCAATTCTGCGTTTAATCCGTTGAATTTAGCGTAGATCCAACTCAAAATTGAACTGCACCGTATCGAATCGCTACAAGTAACATTAATCAATTGATAATCAAACTTCACCGATAGAAAAAAATTGTTAAATTATACAATATTATTTGTATCTTTATTTGAGATTCGATTAAACTCTAACCCTCGGTATGAACGAAGGATCGATGATCAGTTTACCTAGCAGTTTTAGTCGAGCAAACAGCCGGTAAATACGAACGAATTTCGATATCAATTCGATCGTGGCTGCCGTTCGATTGCGCGTTCGTTGATTAAACGAAACATTGATTACTCTTATTTGACAGCCGGCAAATATATTGCACCGGAAGCGGAGAGGTCAATATTTGGTAAAACGATGAAAATAACATTGGGTCATAAGCGATTATAAGCGGGCGAGGAATATTGAACGACGCATGGTAACGACAAGGCGGAATTATTGGCAGATCGATCAATTAACGAAAGCACAAATTAATTACCATTCCAGACAACTTCGATACTTTCGTTCCTGTTTTAATGAAAGTTGCATCGATAATGAATCCGCGTACTTCTACGATGCGGAATAATTTAATGTCGTTTTTCACTTTCTATCGACACCATTCGACATACATCCATCGTATCGAAATTAATTTTCTCTCTTATTGTATTTGCAATATAAATCGCGACAAGGCGCTGAACGAAGGCTATTGGCGCGCGACAACGCGCGAGATTTCGGCATTAATTTGCCACTATAAAGCGGACGCGTCGATGGCGGATACGTAGGCGCGAACAAACTGGCACCGCGGGCTTGTTTACAAACGAGCTTGTAAATTGCTTTAACGAACCACTCGGCCGAGCGAGAAATGGCCTGCTGATATCCGCGGATAAACAAACCGTTCGCCAGTTTTCGGTGTGTTGCTCGAAAACATTAGAACCTTCCCATCGATTTTCACGCGCCGCATGTTAATTGCCTAGCAGCTTTGCAACGGGACTCGATGTAATGGAAAGAGATTTCACGAAATCGTTGATTCCTTTCCCATTCGATAGTTTCGAAGCTTTTCTCTCTCGGCAAATAACGGACACCCGATTCGATCGAATCGAACGAAAATGACTAAATAATTCGGACTCGTATGGAACTCGTTTGTCACTGCGTTTCTGGAACTTCGTTATCGCTGTTCTTTTGTCGCGGACCGCCTCGTTGCTTTATACTTGCTCCAATAATCGCGTATCCGGCGTGACTGGAACAATTACCGACAGCGGCCGATCGTAAGAGGGAAAAATCGAACGGTCGTTTTCTGCTCGGCCGTCAGTTTTGTTCGCGCGAAATTGGATTTGTCTGGAATGCAAATCGAGAAGTGGACTCGAACCGAGGAGAAAGACTCGCTCGTATCCGATCGTAACGAATCGGACAGCGAGTGGAAAAATTTCTACGTAGAAAACGAGCTTCTATTAATTTTTCTATCCGTTTCCTTCCATCTTCTTTGCCGCGTTTCGCTAAAATTGCAACCTATTTCACGGAAACCTTAATCCGCTCCGAAGTGAAATCTCCCCGCGAACGAAATACGAATACAAAAGTCCTCGAAAGAAGAAGTTCTTCTTCGTCCAAGATTAACGCATTACTTTCAAAGTGGCACATTATGCGGTTCAGCATCTCGCTTCATTATCCGGAAGAGAAGTGGCCTGTTGGTCCACGATAAAATGGCAAATGAATGCGTCCGCGTTGTTCCGGCTCTCTGGATGGAATTTTTTCCTCCGTAAGCGTCACGTTTCGTGCTTAACACGCTAATCTTTGAATGTGGGTCGGTCTCGAAAGGGTAGATCCTCGAGCGTCGAGTGCATCGGGGAGAATGCAAAAGAAAACGCGATGCATCATCCACGTTGTCCCGTCGGTTTTCCGTAATTACCTGAGGAAAGTCGTCGCGAATTATCGGGGTCGACGAGAGTTCAAGTCTTGCCCGGTTGCACGTTAAACCGTGTGTACATACTGCGGTATCGCGTGACCGTACGATGATCCATGTCCCTCATGGTTTAAATAATTCAGTGATCTTGATCTATAGGCTGAAAACGAGTGCCACTTTTCCACCACTGTCGTTTCGCTCCCTATCTAATCGTAAGTTGAACGATACTGTGAAAAGACGGGGAAAGTTGAACCGACGTCAGTCCACGTTTGCATTTTCCAATGGGTATAAAAGATAAGGATCATTTTTCAAATTAATGAAGGTGTTGATTGCAATGCTTCGGTAACTGTTTAAATTTCATTTTGATCGATCTTTCCATGCCTAAAGCGATTAGTAGGTAAACCTAATACTTTGATACGTCGACGGTTACATAAATCGAATAAAGCAATCACTGGGAGCACTTGTAAACGCATCAATCATCATGAACGCTGGCTGTTACACCGCGCCATTTCTTCCTAGCGCGTCAATAAATACACTAATTGTGTATTAATGATTAAATTAGCCATTTCAATGGTTAATTAGCCGAATGTTTGTACCCTGCGTTTGCATTAATCGTTTCGCGCGATGCTTACTAGACTGCGGTCGTTTATGCAAATACGTGAAAAATAATGCAGAGATAAATTATTCAAATCCAAATGTCTTCGATACTGTTCAAAATTGTTCGCTTCAAATATCGAATAAAGTTATTCGTAATTTAAAGGTGGAATACCAAAAATTACACAAAATTTCGCAGTAATTAAAGTTCTCCGAAATTTCCACCAAACAGCGACTACTCATCACCTACCATCAATCTCGTCAGCTAATTTACCCGGCTATCAAAGGCAAACAAAAATGACCGTATCACGTGTTCCCGCGCTTTAAATAACACGATAGCCCTTTCGTGATTGCAACACGGCCGCGATAATTATCCAGAATTAACAACAATATCCTTAAAGCCGCCCATTAAGCACGGGATACGTTTCATTCGTGATCAGATTATGGTTTACAATAATTCTCAGACACGCCACGTGGATCGGAGCTCTCGCGAATCGTGCAACGGAACATTTAAATTTCTTTTCCTTCTGCAACATCAGCGGCACCGGCAGCAACGCGTGTCCGAGATGCGAGCCAAGGGCCGAGAATCATAAATCACCGGTTGATTTCACCGGCTACGACGAGGACGCGGATGAATATACATAAAACGCGGCCGGTACGTGTTTCGCGCGATGATTTTATCGGCCCATGGAGCCCGGGGACATTAATTCCCATTGTAGAGCGTTATACGCGTCATAAAGCTACGACTGTGAGCCATTCGGACGGTGAATCTATAACGAGAAGATCGTACTGTCGATAATCGTCTACGTGCCATTCGGTCTTTGAAACTTCTCTGATTGTTTTCTCGATTGCTCGATCGAGTTCGTTCATTCCGCACGTGTAATCGCGGAAAGATTTCGAATCGAATTGTTGAGATACTGGCGATAGAATGCAAGGAAAATAGAGGCCAGGCTAATTTATTCTAAGATCACGTTAATTAGACACGGAGTTTCTGCTAGCGAAATATTTCATTTAACGAAATAAATCATTTTGATGTTTTATCGACAATTTCCATTCAACGTTTCTGCGAATATTTCTTGTTCCAAAGTAGAAGAATAGATGAAACGTCGGGAACGACACAAAGAGCGAACGGTATTCCTTCTCGGTTCGAGTATTCGCGAGGAACCAAGCGGAATCGTTCGCATTTATTTCGCCAAAGACTCCGTAACACACTTCACGAAACAACCATTTGTCGTGCGGCGCAGCCCATGGACTCCGAGTATTACTTTTATTCGCCCGTTATTGATAAACGATAAAATCTAGTCGGAAGTGACCCGTCCATAAATCCCGCACCACTTCCGTTCGACGGACCGCTCGCGACGAATAAATCACCGATACTCATTTTTTTTCTTCTCTTTTTTTTTTCAACCGGTGAAAACGTTTCACGAGGCAACTGTGTAATAATTCGAGCATCGAGGGAATTAAGGAGACGACTCGACGAAATCCTGATCGTCAGGGGTGATTTATGCGGCAGACATTCTGCTGCCGTGACATTTTTCCTGTGTATGCTTACCGAGATTTATCGGAGGATTATTTATCCTCTTTCGTGGTTATTAAAATTCCAATACGCTATACGTTAAAATTATATTGATTTCATTACGTCGAAGTACCTTCTCGAGTTTAATTTAAAAAAACGAAAATGAATTTCTCAAAATTTTCTATCAGCGATCTTAAAACCTCATTTTACCGAATGAATCCTTTCCCGGCAAAATAGCCACTCGAGACTCGGTGTACTCAGGGTACACAGAGAACGTCGGCGTGTCTATTTACAAGAAAAATCGGAGACGGTTTCGGGGATGGAAGGGGTACGGTTGGTAGTGCGGTATCCCATTGGCTGCACCCCCTTTTCTTCCGGTATCACGTCGCGACTCGCGTATCCCGCTGCAGAATGCCGCCGCGTTGAATTACTTATGGCGTTCCACATTCTCGAAGCCGTAAGTACATGGCCGCATTTCGAATGGAAATGTAACTACACGCATGCCCATCGTGCCTCGTCTCCTCCTTTTTCTTCGCCTTCTTCCTGTTCCGCTTGAACCAAACCCCTCCAACCCGCGAGCTCGCGGCTCGATACTTTTTTCCTCCCATCCTCTTCATCCTACGAGAATGCTCGCCTTTCATCTCGGAACCGCAGAATGCAAATCGTATTTTGTCGTGAAACGTGTCGCGGATGTAGGCCCGTCGGAGGCGGATGCAGATATCGCGGGAAAGACCGGAAGGGTGGCTCTGCAACCGAAGAAACCGCGTGTTCATATTTGGAGACGTCAGAATTCATAAGATGCCTGGCGAAGGAGCTGACGAGGATTTTAATAAGAAATGAGCAGATTCGTACGGGGGTGTGTGTCGAAATTGAGGGAAGAAAAGTGGTGAATATTAGGTGGAAAGGGGGAAGGTTTGATTAAATTAAAAATTTTTCATTTCTTTTGACCACGCCATCCATGTAATCCCTTCCGGTTCCTAAAGGATTGTTTAAAAAATGGACAACCGCAAAATCGTCAGCTCTTTCCTCCCTTTTCATCCCTGGCGATTTGTTACGATTCACCGTTCGCATTTTTACACGTTTTCAATTACAACGGTGAAATTTTTTAGCGTGCGTGCTCACGGCCAGAAGCGATACATCAAGGTGCCACGCGCACGAAATTCGAGCACGTGGGCGGGTCGTGTTGGACAGCAAAAAAAATTCACTGCGTTTCATAGCCGACACTCGAGCGTTATTTTTTTTTTTTTTTACCTCGCGACACCCCGTCGCTCACCGACCCCCGTCGAAACGGTCTGCTATCTGGCTATCAATCCGGAGCTGCGTAACGCGTCTCTCACCCCTTTTGCGAAGGGGTGGATAAGCGTGAAGCACGATGAGCCGTGCGGGCGTAATCTAATTAAACTGCCGATGCCCGTGGCGGGACTAACCCTGTCCTCGGAACGTGAGCTAGCCCCGTACATACATCGGCTCACAATTGTCTGATTTGCATGTAAAGCAACGCGAACGGCGGAACTACTAGCAGAGACGACCCTAACCATGATTATTAACGCGGCGACACGGATCTCGAGTACATGTGGCTTTGCTACAGGCGCCACGATATTTTGGCGCCTGTTCGTTTGCTCCTGCTTTGATGCGGTATATTTAGACGAGGCATAATATTTTGATGCGGTTAGATTTCGCGGATATTTAGACTCTTTATCCCTTTCCAATTGAGCTGTTTCATTTTCTGAAGAAATTTGGAGATTTGGAAACTGTAGAAATTCCTAATCGCTCAATTTTATAGAATTTCCGCGTTAACAAGTTTCCATGAAACCAAATTTCAAACAATAATCGACTTACAGTAATAGCAAATTTCTATGTTACGATATTCTAATCTATCACCTTATCGAACTTGAATTTTCTTTGCAATTCATTGCCCGTCGATTCCAATGCTCCCAATTTTTCTACACCCCCATCGAAACCGCTGATCATTCACCGGATCGAAGTTTCAGTTTCGATCGCTGGTTCGAACGGACGACAGAGGGGAAAAAAGGAACACCAGCGACGCATTGACCGGGGAGAATCAAATTCACCCACGCGCTGGTTCGCGAGCTACGGTGAAATAGTATGCAGGCCTGACGGTGGTGGTTCGTTGAACTCGGTATTGAAAAAAAGAGTCCAATCGCGTCCAGAAATAACCCAGGCCAAAGCAGGGTTCGCGTTTCCGCCGCTCTTCTACTCAATCCATCTTGCTCCCTCAATTTCAGCCTAGCCCGAGTTCTGTTCCAAGGCGAAATGATTCCGGTACTCGCGACCGCTCGAACCCACCCCTCCCACGTATTGCCTCTTTTTTTTCCCCTCCTTCCACCCTTCCGTTGCATTCGCTGCTTTTGACAAACTAATTTGTCGACGAAACAATGACGACACGGCGTGCTTGACATCGACGACGACGACGACGACGACGACGACGGCGACGGCTACGAAGCGAATGGAATGTGTCCAATCATCGGCCAGACAGAGAGAGGGAGTTTGCATCGTGTCAACGCCTCGCTCCATTGAATACACCCTGCAGCGTGTTCTCCCTTGTTCGCTCTCTCCTTCCGACCGGTTCCCTTACTTATCTAACCATCTGCCTATCCGCTCGCTTGTCTATTCGATGGATCTTCGCGATGATATCGAGAAAGATGGGTGGCCGAGGGTGGAGACGATGGAATCAAGATCGACGTGGTCGTTGAATAGCGATACCTATAATCTGATAAGTAGCTTGCACGACTTTGGTGTCTCGAAGTCGAATGCTGGTAGAGCATGGTTAATTAGCTGATTAACGGTTCCGTTCAGACGAAACGATTGAAGGGTGAAGTCAGTTTCGAGTGGGGGATGTTTCAACACCCTGACTGTGACCGAATAATAACTTTGATTTTGATAAAATATAGTTTGAAATAATTTTCAGATTGATAGATGGATTTTATTTTCTTTCGAAGGAAGTGTTTGTATTTTTTAGAAATCAAACAATCGGAGCTAGAGAAATATTTCAATTTATTTGAAATATCTATGGTTTGTATTTATAACAGGTGCGTTTTTTAAATAAAGAAACAATATGTTGATATAAAATATAGGGAACTTTTAACGTCTAAGGGCGATGACAGCAGGTAAGGGAAGACTTAATGTACGACCATGGTGGATATTTTTTCTAATCTCTGCCACGACGACCTGCTATTTGTTCCAGTCGAGAGCCAAGGGAAAATAAGATTAGGCAGAATGGCGATGCATTTTTTCGCGTCACCGTGGACATTGCAAGGCAAGAGCGCGCGATTTAACGTCATTAGCGTCGGGAACCTCGCGTTTTTCTAAGTAAAGCGGCATCATTTGGGATTTAAATTAGGTAGAACGTTGGTATGTCGAGGTGTGGAGTGTGAGTAATTCAGTCTCGAATCAAAGTCGACTGATATTGTGAGCTATGTTAGATTAATTACCTTCAAGATCATTCATTATGGTTGAATTCATAATTAATCCACTTTTGATTAGCTGTTATAATGAAGTATTAAATTGAATACCATCTAGATGTATTTACATTTTGAAGAATACAAATGAATTTCAATTTAATATTCCAAATAATTATTATTAATATTGTCTGCAGAGTAGATTCATTTCTGTCGTGATAATAAATTTGTCAAAAATACGATCTCATTATAGATTTCGTATGGAAAATTCGGAACGTGTAATGAAGCCCGTCCCTCACGATTGTCTTTTTCAATCGACCACTCAAGCCTGGCAAGTGTGCCGGAGATACACTGCAACGGGGTGGACGATGATGAACGATCGCTACACCCTAGTCGCGGGGGTGCGTATGCAGTTATGCAGAGTTCACCGATGCGTCACTCCCGGTGCATTATACAACGTGCTCTGGGATCTGGTATTCCCTCGGGGAGATCTTTCGCAGGGGTTTCTCTTGAAATATATTCTCGTTGTCACATGGACCGAAGGCTGGCTGCGGCTGTTTTAAAGAATTCTTCCTTTCAGGAAAATCAATATCATCCCCTTGAATTTATACAGAAAGATATTATAATAAATTAATTGATCATTTTCTGGAGCACCGAGATAACAGTAATTGAAATTTCACTTTTACTTTCTCAATTTTAAACTACCTGTTTAAATCTATTCGTAGGTCTGGGTCACGATCAACTCAGCTACTTCTTTCAACATTTAAGAAAAGAAATTTCATTAAAAATTAATAAGATTCAATCGAGATTGAGCCTCGACGGGAATCGTCACGTCGATCTCGTATTTCCACCTTTACCGAAAGTCTAGCCGGAAAAATCCTCCCCTTAGCCGTTGAATTATTAATTCATCGCGATCATTAAAGCTCGTTCAGCGTTTTTCGATCTAGCCAGACTCGTCTCCTCGAATCGGTTCGAGTCGAGACACCGTGTAAACACGCGTTAATTCGTTTCCTCGGCGAATGGAAAATCACGATTGCCCGTACACAGTCGAAATAATGGGCTTTAACCGAAGTAATCTATCATGAAAACGGCCTTATTAACCCCGGCCGTGGCAATATTCGAATCGGTGATCGATTGAAAACCGGTCGAACGTATGGATTAAATACGGTCGCGTTCGTAAAATCAGCAGAGTCGATACGATATCGGTAATTAAATCCGATGATCGCGTACTTCTGCGTGACGTTCTCTCATTAGCAAATCTTCTAACAATGTATCGAAAAGAGAGATCGATAGATAGAGGCAGGGACACGTGATACGATCGCGTATCAGGCAAATGAGATTACGTTTGATCCGATTAATCAGTGCAACACGGTTATATGTACGTTCACCGGTCCAATGTAATTTCGATGTTTGATAATGTTAATGTTGTCGCGGGATATCGATGTTGCTGTTCCTCGCTCGATATGCTAAACGTTGCGCAATGAACAACGATCGACAGGCTTTTCCTTTCCCACCATTCGTGTCTTCTATACGTTTCGCGCGATTCATTGCCGAGGATCGACTGAAAATTAAACGATTTCACTGATTTAACCGTGTTAACATTTGTGGAATTTTAACTCAACCCGTTTGTATCAGAAATTTAACTCTCGAACGGCGGACCATGGAGAGAAGCCTAATTTTAATTTAATTTTCTATTTCATACTATTCTCCTTTTCTAAATTTTACATTGTTCCTTTAAAATTTATAAATTTTAATTTTAGATTAATAACTTTGTAGGCTCCGCTATTGACTTCCTTATGTTGCAATTTCTACACATGCTCTTTGAATATAATTTATCAGAAAAATACATTTCAAAGTATAATTCCACGAAAGTCGCGTCATAAAATACAGAAGACAAAGTGTCAGGAGCGTGCAAGCTTTATCAAACTTCCGCAAGCTCAGCCTAATATTCTTGAGCGTCTTGGTCCAGGAACGCAAACACACGCGTTCTGTTATCGTCGCAAATACAGGCGTCGTACTGTACACAGTTTTGCGGGCCACGTTCGGGAAAATCGGTTCTATCGATCAGCGGCTGTAATTAAGAGGGGTCTTGAAGCGGGGGTGGGTTAACGAACCGATGTATTTCGATGGTATAATAATCGAGCAATGCGACCGAAGGGGTCGCATGCCAGCCTCCACAGAGATAATACCGCGAAAGGGATGCACTCGCGGAAATTGATTGCAATTGATCAGCGATTCAAAGATAAAATGCAACATTAAATACTTTAAAATAAGAAATTTGGAAAGCCAAAGTAGAAAATCAAATCCAGAGTAGAAAATTAAATCGTCAGAGATTAAGGAAATGAATTCTTCTTCGTCGAAGATTTGATGCACTTTAACTATGCAGGTTGCTATTACAGTTTCCCTCGGGAGAATTGCATAGGAGGTTGTAACGCGAGTAATTACAGGGATTTTAACGGCATGCGTCGACTTTGGATGGGGTAACAATGGGACATTTCAGTCGCAGTTTTCGAACAGTGAATCGAAACGACGTGATTCCGGCTCGCGCTTGAACGTCGTTATAGTTATAATAAATACATGCAGCGAACGGATAGAGTTGCAAGGAAATTGCACTTGAGAATCTAATCACTTTGTTAAATACGAAACAGTTCTAACTTGTTGAAATAGCGAGCCTGTAATACCTTCTCTCCGTGAACACGTAACATTTCTTCCGGTAGCGTTCTCATTTTCCATCGAAATCCTCGCAAACATATTCCGCCCAAAGCCATAACCGTATTTCTGCCAACGATTCGCCGAGCGTTTTCAAGCTCCTTTGCGCCCCCGCTCGCCGACTGGCAGGCTACATTTGGTCGGATCAATTGAATCGATCGGCCCCTTTGTAATTAAGGGCCGTCCCCAGACCGGACGCCACATTTTGATGGTATAATAATCGAAGGCCAAGAGAGAGCGCGCCGAGCGGTGGCGCGGAGATAATCCAACGGGATCAGACGAGGTTGCCTCGTAAATTCCATGCTGCCGCGTGACTCACGACAGGGGTTGTTGGATTAACCCCTGGACGTCGCGGAAGGAGCCACGGTCCGTCACAGGGCCGTGCAAAAACGCGTTTCGACGCGCGGCCAAATGAGACGCGAATCCGTCCAAGCGAAAACTCTGAAATCGGCTTTCGTCCACGGGTGAAAATAAAAAAGCGGAAGGGGGCTCGCAGATGGACGACGCGACTCGCTTCGGTGCGCGCGGAATCGAGCCGTGACTGTCGAGTCCGCCTGAAATTTGGAAGAGCAACGCTTCCGCGTCGCTGGCTGGTGCATCTAGCTGGGGATAACAGCGCGATCGACCAGCTTTGAAAAACGTATTTTTTTTTCCTTTTTTTTTGGATCAAGCTTTGTTGCACTGCTTGGTCGCGACAGATATTGCGATTTCGGTGCTATTGGAACGTGTCTCGTATACGGTTCTATTGTTTTGAGATTCTATGGGAAGAAAGGGTTGTAATAATTGAATAATTTTTCTGCAACTATTCGTTTGTATTGAGAGTGCAGCGATAAAAGTGGATGCAACAAGTAACGAAGTGCAAAACACTTCGCTTTAAGGATATTAGAGTACAATAGAATCAATACAACCCCGTAACACATTTCCCTATTCAAACCCATCGGGTCCATCAAAATTCCTGCTCACGATGCACCCCTTCTCCCTGGGAATAAAAAAGATGAGAGGAAAGTGGAAAGAAAGAGGTCTCGTACAAAGCGGAGACGAAGGTGCAGCCTATCCAAAAATCACTAAGAGCCATTCACGTCTTGGCTACCCCTCGCCAGCCTCGGGGCAAACATTTAAATCCGTCCACCCCCGCGAGCCAACCCACTCGAGCTTTCCCACAAAAGAGGACGCATCGTACGAGCACGAGTTCTCTCCATTGTCGCCCTCGTTCTTACCTTTGCCCGGCGGGGGTGGAGAAAGGGTGGCGGCATCGAGGAAATAACGCGGCACAATGGCCCGGTTGAGTGGCTTCTTAGCATTCGCAATTGCATTAGTCAAATTCTCCCGCTCAGATTAAGGGGACTAGGCAGTCAGATCGCTTGGAAAAGAAGCATTTCTTTTAGAATTAATTCCAAGTAAATTCACAGACCTTTCCTTTCACGCCATTTTTATTATATAGACAGGAGAAGAATTTATTTTAAAGAATAATAAAATAACAATGTGAAAAGTGTAGGTGTTAATGTGCAGTACAAAATTAAATTCAAAATTGAGCCTTTCTCCATGGTCCGTCGTTCGAGGGCTAAGATAAAAAAAAGGAAAGGAACGAAGTTAAGCGAAAAAAACGAATTTCTTGGGACAAAGAAGGAAGAAGGAGGGATGAGGAACGAGTAGTCATCCCCATGGGAATACACTGGGCCACTGTACGTCGTATTGTAATGCGAAACTAAAACAGAATTATCCGATGGTCCGTGTCGGGGGTGACTCCAGGCGAGGGTGGTTGTCGCCGACGCGACACTTCCCTGCTATAGAGGGTGCATTTTAACGCGACTAAAAAACGACCTGCTGAAAGGTCTGCTCCGCCCCACAGGATCTTCCTGTACGTGTATGTGCACAATCGATGTACCATTTTATATTTGCTAATGCTGCGTCTGACTTGACCGTCCATTGATTTATATTGTTTGAGACGAGGTGCGAGGAAAGATAAGGTGGTCTATCGTTCTATAGGGAAATTTTCTTGAAAGGGGATGAAGGATTGGATTCGGTCTTTTCTTTTTAATTTTTGGAATAATGTACACTGCAGTAGGTATTCGATTTTATTTTATTTATCAATCAACACTTCTACATGTAATCATATTTTTTTCAAATCGAATGTCTTTCGAATTTCTTCGAGTTTCCTCTAATCATCTCCACTCTTAATGCCTCCCATCCATCGTCATCGATCCAAATCTCCTTCAATCCTCCAGACAGCGTCGCGAGAAGATCGACTAGCAAAGGATCCACTGTTTCGAATGCGAGTTCACGAACTACCAGTTTGTCAGCCGGCGTGTCGAACGAAGTGGATTGCTCCTGTGATCGAGCGGGAAACCGCCCTGATTCCCAAGCAAGAGGGTTACAAAAATCTCTTTCAACAGATCATCACAATTATTCTTACAAAAAATCTTCAGCATTGCAGCATCGATTTTTAACACCTGCAAAGAGTCACAGAATATTTATTAAAAGGGTTGCAAGTGAGTAAAGGTTGAACAACACTGATTGTAAATACAGAAAGGTACCCTGGAACGATCTTATTACCTTGCCACTGTGATCACTGGCCAACTGTGTCGCGGGTGGTACTCGCGAATGTATTTCAGGCTTACGTATGCACGCGGCCATTGCCAAATTCCCTAGCAAATCCTGGTGTCTGGACGAGCGCGGATGCAACGGACAGCCAGCCGACTCTGAGCAGATTGCGCGACCTAACAAAACACCGTGACGTGACGCGGCGCGAAGCACCCTCGCAAAATAGCCTGAAAACTTGCCAATTTCTTCGTCGACTGTGCTGCTGGTAGCACGAACGCGAGCAGAAGTCTCGATGATCGAGACCCCGAGGAACGGAAGGGTTCCATTTGGCAGCGTTGCTACCGTGAGCTCGGGGAAAATAGGCGGATGGGTTTCTTTTATTTTCCTCTCTGATGAACGCTTCTTGCCGTTTAATTGGGAATAATACTGTCTTGCAGGGTTGAAACGAGGTGAAGAATAATTGAGTATTATTCAAGAATATTGTAAATTAAATATAAAATTGTACATGTTCTGTAATGGAAAGAACAGAGGGGTTGAATATTTTTACTGCAAGGGTTGAAACGCAAAGTCAAAAATCTCGTCGTGTAATCAGAGACAATGAGTTGTCCCCATAGAAAAAAGGGCCAGTGTCGTGGCGACATGGAGCAGCAGGTACCATTTTACACTCGCCCCTCGGTATTCACCCTTTCTCAACAGGGGTTGTCGAAGTATCGGCACGATGGCGATATCATTGAAACCGAATACTCTTGTCCCTGATCCTATACTGGCGACGCGGAGATCTCTAGAAAACCGACCATTATCGATATCCTTGCGTCGACAGTGCTTTGCTTTATCAACGCACGTCCGACGAAAAAAAGAAAGGGGAAATCTGTGTACGGTGTCGAATAATGTACACGTAATTCGACGAGGTAAATGGGAATCCTTTCAATTTTATTACTCGATATCATGAATTGCTATTTTCTTCATTAAAATCAATGAATACAGTTTATTTCCTAGTCGATAGAATTTTCTATCGAACCAGACAAGGACCGGGCCCGAATTTCCCGATTTTCCCAGACGTTCATTCGCGCGTCATCGCACGTCTCGTCACGCGGACGCGCGGCCGATAATGCACTTATCCGCGGCTGGGATGGTGAAGCAGGCTGGCAACAAACGCGATGAATGCCGGCTTGATTGCAGCCTAGAAATCCGCGCGACGATACGTCCAAACACCAGCTTCCCCCGGCACGAACGATTCGATTACAAGCCTTGCTGTTTGAATCCGCGACGATTCTCCGTGAAGCTTCTTGTCGGCTTACAATCGCTGCAGCTATTCGTACCTATGCCTTCGCGTTGCAAGATTCTATCGGGTTGTAACATTTCCGCCGGTATTTTCATCACGTACCAGCTGATAATGCTGGCTGATGAGCAATTGTTTGGCTGTTTAACGATGGAACGATTTTTAGACGTTCCATTTCCTGGAATTAGGGTTGAATAACGGTAACTGATGATCTTGGAATTTGGTAAAGGCTGATATTTCCAAATTTATATGTTAATATTCGTCGGGAAGACCCCTAAATACTATTTCCATCCCCTCGACAGCAAAACCGACATTGACAAGACTAAACTCGATCAACCGTCAAATATCACGCACTTCTGTCACCCCATTAAACGCCTCATCAGTTCCAGTTATTTCATTCCTTACCCCTCTAACAACCCTCCTATTTCATCTGTATTTCACACGCATCCACTCCTTTCTTCGTAAATTCACTGTTCCTCCTAACCCTCGGAATATCGAGTTTCGCGTAGATACACAAAGGGACGTATCGTGGAATCATTCGATCCGCGATGCAGAAGACAACGGGATCGAGCTTCGGGCGCAACAATAACGCATAATCGTAAGATGCAATTGCAAACGCGCATATCGGGAACAAGCAACGTGCTCAGGGATTCCAGGGGTACGCGTGTACCTATGTTCGGATCGAGGAATGCCTTTGACATGTAACAGAACAAAGCTGTAATAGATTGGACGCGAAATCTGAGGTAAACATAATTACAATAATTCTGTGACAGATGATCAAAGGGGAAATCGCATACCGGCCACCAATTAATGTGCAATGGTATTACGTATGCAGATATGTATTGAAAAATCAAATTACCTAAGAATTTCCATTGATATCAATAATTTTGAAAATTACTCTGCTCGAGGTTATCATTTTCACAAAACCTCAATTTTTATTTTTTTTTCGAGAAATGCATGAACAAAAGAATCGTCATATTACCAGCCCTCGAACAGATCCAATATCCCGGCAAAGTCACAACGCTGTCAATGCATGTAACTTCATTCTCGCGTGAACGAAGAGTCAGCGAAGGATGAAGCAATCTCCTCTTCCGGTTTTCCTCGCTTGAAAGAGACGGAGAACGGCCTTATGCAAATCGTCGCGATGTCTAGGTAAGAAGAGAATCGAGCTGGCATGCCGCGTTCGTCGCGTTCTGCCGGCCGGTTTTCACGGAAATCGCAAAAATCGACGGATTATGCAAATGAAGCGCGTCGATCCTGCAGGCGGAGGTAGCGTTGAACGCGTCGTCAATGGAATCGCGATCGTTAATCTGGCGGGAAGGGGCTGCTGTTGCTGCTGCTGGTTATACTTGCTTGCTTATCGTGCCGGATGAATTAAAGTGAAGTCGCCGTGGGGGCTTGCGGACGCGGGAGCGCTTTTAAATAAGGACGCGAGATCGCGTAATAACAGGCCGATCAGCTTCTGTACGCCGAGCGTACACGTCCTACGTCCCTTCCGGCGATCCTTGGTCCGTTTCTTGCTCCAGTCGAGCCTTGAGAACGTCTCGAGTGCTACTCGAACGATCCTCCGTCTCTTGCATCGTTGACTTTTCATGTTACCGATGGATCACAGCTTTATTTTACTGTGTCGGAAACTAATATTTATCTGTCTGCAATAGTTAACATTTCTTTTCATTTGGAATTTAGAGGAAGTCGAAAATCTCTATGAATTCAGCTGTGGATTTCCTTAATTAATTTTCTTCAATTAAAAAAAATTCTATTCTAAAAATTTATGTACTTAATATTATGGGAAGTTAAGCCACCTTAAAGAATGAAAAAATGTTTATTTTGATGAGAATGATTCAATCAACATTTCAGTCAGCAGCGAGACATTCGAATGAAAGTATCGCAGAGACAGATAGTCGATAATCAGATATTACGATTGTATCGGGTATTGAAATGTTTGCATAAATAGATTGTAGATACATTTCTGACGCGCATACATTGAATTATGTTTATTCAATTAACAATATGAATTATTAATGAGCATCGAATCGACAAAGATCCGATGAAAGAAACTTTATACAATTTATTCGCGGTTGATGTCTAATTAAAAATATAAGAACTTCGTCCTTTGTACGGTTTTTAATTATGGACTTGTTGGAAAAGTTAAAATACCATTAAGAGGTGAACCGCGTTATCTAGGAAACAAGAGTACCTGGATAAAATCCAATTATTTTCAAAAAACACAAAGAATTAAAGTATCAATTAACTTACACGGTGATCATTAACGAGGATGCTTGTTAACGTTTTCCTCGCGACCGATCGTTCTTAATTAATCATTCATTATCAAGACACCGGTGATGTTTATGCAAATATTATAGGCAATATATAAAAATATTAATTTGCATATTTTACACGCTCTGAATAATTTATTTCTTTTTACATAGTACCATATAGTCTTCATATTTTACACGCCTATAAATACCTAGATATCCCCCGCTTTAGATCGAACATTAAGTGTACGTCAGAAGAATTATGGCTGGATGTTGGATCGCAGGTGTATTCCAGTTTAGAAAGTCGAGGAGACACAGTGGCAATGACCCAGTTCGAAACGAAAATCGACGAACTCGGGCCGTTAACCCGTCTGCTCGTGGTTCGATGGTAGCCCGAAAAATTGTGTAAAGTTTGTAAGGTGAATCCGAAACGCTGCCAATACGAGAAACTGTTGGCGAACACCCTCGGAAGTATTATTTTAAAGAGGCACATTGAGGAAGTGCATTTAACCGAAGCCAAAGTTCCATTTCATTTTTCCTTCGAAGGATAATATCCTCGAACAGTTATTGTTTGGGTCAAAGCGATAAATAAATGGTAGTAGCTGAAGTTTCCTGTTCTGGGTTATTTTTAACAGAAGAATGAAACTCTCTGGTGTATATTTAATAGCTTTAAAACTAATTATTAAGATTCATAATTCAGGTCGAAGTTAACTTAGAATTTTGGTAATTAGTACACCAACTTAATTGACCCATAGTTAATCCAGACGAAGTCTGAACCTAATGGAGATTCGACTTAGAAACTATGATATTCGTACTAATTTCACTTCACCAAGTGTTATCTTTATCTAATCAGACTCGAACTTGTAACTAATCTAAGTCTAATCAAAATTTGAAGATTTTAGAAGGAAAAAGAGCTAATACCATTTGAAACATTGGAACGTCTCGATGGTTTTCAGCGAATATTTCCAAAAATAAATGGTACCTATCCAGTACCATTAATGCCATCAGATTTGTTTCCACGAGATATCAGTTTCAATCGTGATTTCGACAGGAGGAAATGCCCGCTACCTGTACTGTTTTATTTACGGAATATACCTGTCAATCAATTGGCTTAATTCGCGTAGAAAACGAATCGATAGAAAGCGACGCTTGGAAATTTAACGCGAACCAAAGCGAACAGTTTCGGTGTTGTGTATCGATTTTCTACATAGGGTTTGGCGCAATGTGGCCGGCGATTAATAGTAGAACAATTGTTGGTCAACGCGCCGCTGTTTCCATTTAGTGTTCGGTTAGCGCGATAATGGAACTGTAAATCGTTCGACGTTTGTAATTAATCAGGGTCGACTAGTCGATTCTATGGTGTGCCACGTGCAAACGATTTCTCTGATCCCTTAACCCTAGTCAGAACCGAGATTGTTATTTAAGAAATTCGATTGAACTCATTTCTTGATCGATCGAAAAATGATAAAAAGAAAAATTCAAAAATACTTTCATGTTTAGGTTTACAAGCTCCTTGCATTTGATAAATTCGGATCACATACGTTTCTAAAGGAGAATTTAAAGAAGATACGTAGAAAGTTTGTAAATTTTAGAGCGATGGTTGTCTCGACTTTTATCGTAGTCAAGTTGGATCGCAAAATTCTTGCTTCTTGCAAAAGTTCTTCCCGAAGCCGGATCGAATTTGGATTGGAGTTTAAGTTGAAATTACGTTCGGTACAGTTCCCTAGTTTCCAGAAATATTGTAACATAGAACAGCAGCTAGCGTGAAAAACTTTTTTCCCTTAGAATTTATTGGCTTCTGTTTTACTTCTTCGAAGCTACGAAGCTCCGTGGAAAAATTATAGAGCTTCTTGCAGAGTTATAACTTGGAATATAAAAAATTGTTGTTGCTATTTCTCAATTATAGCGCTACGTTTTAGAATAAAAAAGTTCGGAAGAAGAATCGTCCGGTAATTGAACCAAGCTCGAGTGCACTTTTCCCTTTCCTCCTCCCTATTTTTCTCGATTTCCTCAACGACCCTTTGCTTTTCCGTTAATCTTTCTCTTTCACTATCCGTTTTAATACACTTTTCCTCTTGATACCAGTGAAAATTCGATTGAAACAAAATAACATTTCTTTGTACGATAATATTATTTCTAACAAACCTAATCCATTATATTGATTCATAGCCAGGTTTTCAAAATTGATTTACGACAAAGAAAATAAAACAACAATGATTGATCAAGGTATTAAATCACTTTTTTTTTAACACTCTAGCGTTTCGAAATGTCAGATAGCATAGGTATTAACTGTCGAAACAAATATTCAGTGTTGGGTGTTATCCATTTTATCATAAATCATTGCGGAATCGACGGAACGTCAAACGTGGAATAGAACGAGCCGAGTACGTGAAAAACCTGTCATTGGAAACGATTGTAATACGCGCGGATATCAGTCGCATTTCATGCCTGGTGAATTTTACCAGCACCCTTTGATGTACCCATTAATTAGATAACCATTGCTTTTGGATTATCCGATGATTCGTCGTTTTGTCGAACTGTCTGGACTCGACGATCAATCGATTACTATATGGAAATGCATTCGTAACCTTGTTAACGTTCATTCGATGCAATTTTTCAACAATTGCAAAATCATAATATATTTTTATTTTATAAAAAGAAAGATACCTATGATCAATTAATATACTGATAAGATATACAAATTTTCTAACAAAAATTCGTCCAAATCACGATCAGAAACTATAAACAATTTCATGATAAAACGTCAACGAGGGTAGAAAACATTTCTCCCTAAATTATCGAAAGAGGGGGTGACATTTTTCTGTGTCGGACCGTTGTTCCGAGGCCGGTGATTGCATTAGCCCGTTTCTGCATACAAATTCGACCAGGACGACGTGATAATACGGATCCTTCTCTATTTTTTTTTCCATTTTTTTTTTTCTGTTCCCTCGACGTTCGCCTTTTAAACATGTGTTACCGCGTCGGCTAATTTTGCATATAAATTGGCTGACGGCAGACGGCGCGCGCCGAGAAATGGGAAACTGGTATTCAAGGTACTTTCATAGGGAACGGGAATACCGTGAATACGATTAAAACGTATTCACGGGGAAGCCTGGTAACCCACCCCTCTGCTCCCCTCTCTGGTCACTGAACAAATTTCCTGCTTCCGACTGAGACGGAAGTATATCACGTCAGCCTACTTAATTTCCCGTGAATCGCCGCGCGATGGAACGCGTCCACGTTCCGGCCCCGGAATGTGTAATGAAAGCGCGATGAAAATGTAACGAACGAAACGGCGTAATCGAGGAAAATCCGTCGGAAAGTAACGCGAACGCCCACGTCGAGAACCGTGCAAATATGTAGGTTAGAGAAAATGGTTTGGAGCCTCGGTGAAATTTGTACCAGCAGCGTGACGGTGAAGATGAGGTGAGCTGCGGAATAGGGGTGAATGTGGATTTTAGGGGCTGGTAGAGTTTGATGGACGAGCAAGGTTGTTTTAATCGTTTCATGACCGAATTCGTTTCTTTCAAGTACCTGTAATTAATCTACTTAAATATAGATCAACTTTTTAATAAAATTAGGACATGCAAGGGTTGTTCAAATTATTGAAAATTGTGTTTCATTTTTACTTTCTTTTATTGATAAAAAGAAATCTTGTACATTATTAGAAAATTCGAAAGAGATGGTTAATTATAAGACTAAGGATGACACATTTCAGCAAAATCTTATTTTGGGGTAAATTCACGGTAGCAAGGGTTGATTTCTCCAAGGTACGATATTAACGAGGCAAAATTTAACATGGTATCGAGGTTTGAATCAAAGCAACCGGCCAAGTGGAGGTTGTTCAATCGAGCAGGAAACTATGAATGGAGCAACGATCCAGAACGTCAGCTGCTACCGGCGCGGCGCGTCTCCGTCGGTTTCGCGCGTACAACGACGAGATTTCCCTTGTGTTCTGCACAATTACCTCGAAGGGAAGTGTGCCGCTCGGTCACGGGAATCTTCCTTTTTTTTCCACTCTTCTCCGACGAGGAAGAAGAACGAATGAATTCCGTGCCCACGGCGATTTCGCTTCGAAAATACCTGGCGATCCTTCGGCCGCCTGTTTATTATATTCATTTTGCTCGTGAAAGGATACGGTGTAGAGATATTAAAATATCGACAGGAAACGAAGATTCGTTGCGCTGAATTGCTGATGCGGGAAGAAAAATAAAGGAGACCAGTATCCTGGTGGAAGAAATTGAAATGCTTCGGTATGAAAACGCGATGGTTGAATAAAAATTAAAATAAACATCGTACCTCGATGGTTCTTTAAAGAGTTCTTTCATCCATTGTCCAACGGTCAAGGCTCGATCGTAAGTGAAAATAGTTGCACGATCATTCGCAGAATGTCTGCGTTATGGCCGCATCTCCACGTCCGACGCACAATCAGCAATATTAACGAGCCTGTCGACGACCAGCGTCCTCCGGCGTCGGTTTTTCGGCTAATTATCCCGGTAGCCGGGTTGATCGCGAGGCGAAGCACGGCCGTTTCGTCGAGGAGTTGCCACGAGTGCCGCGTGTCTGGCTTAGAATTTCGAAGAGGCCTCTTCGCTAGAGTCGAGTCTCGAGATAAAATCGAAGAGCACGATGCGTGTCGCTGTTTTCAAGATGTCAGCGTGACTTGCTGCCTCTCCAATCTCTCCAAACATCGACTTTGAACTTCTATTGTTCCTATTTGTTGTTGGCAACGCTTTGTCTCGCGATGGAACGAGGAATGTTTCATTCGAGTTTCCTTTTGAAATTAAAACCACTGGTGCGTACAACGAAATTGCATGATAATCGATCACTGTAAATTTAAGGACAACGCAACCCCGATGTTCGAATATCTCGTCATGGAACCGTAGGGTCAAAATCAGTCACGAAAGCTTTGGTACGCGTACGCAGGGAAGATGCTAATCTGAAACGGTAGCTCGCATTGCCGCGAGTGAGGCCAGGGCTCTTCAACGTTCGCCAACTGTTCACTTGGCCGCTGGTACGGACGGTGCAGGAGATCCTGGAGCGAGATTGCGAGCCATTCATGGGAGAAGTTGTACACACACGTGTGCAACGACCACGTCCAACGTTGCACTCGTTAGCGCCGCTAAATGGACACCCCTGATATATATCGGAGTCAGAGCTCATTAGACGCCCCCGCGTAATCGTTCGCTCGATTTGCCCGTGAAAAATGTCTAATTGCCGGTGTTGATTTTATAATTGCCTACCCTGCCGATTACACCTTATCGAAACTAGCTTGATCGGCTTACGATCGTTCGTTGACAGCCTGTCATATCGTTTCGCTATTTAAACGTTGCTTCATCGCCGTTTGATCGATCAACTTGTTAGTTAAATTTGTATAACTTGTATCTCTTTTTACGGCTTGTCCAAGTGAAATCTACATCGGTTTCAACGCGTGGCATTTTAATCAAATAAATATTTGTATATTTCTTTGGTAGATAGACTGTCTGGATCGAATGAAACGTAGAGTTTGAAATAGAGACAGCGTGGAAAAGCTTTCAAGAAGGCTCGATTGAAAGGCAAAAGGCAACTAGGTGGCTTGAGATGCAAAACAAACGAGATCGAAAGTGTTCGCTGCAGCTCGAGTCGAGATTAACCGAGCAATTTACATCCAATGCATGAACATTGCTGCCGTGGTAATTACCGTAGCCCATTCGGTGCCACGCGGGACAAAGTAATTGACGCTCGGCGAGAGATCGACTCGCACCACGTAACCTGCCACCCCCCTGCCTCCCCAGCTGTCCCGTGATCGCGGTTTCTCCTTTCACCGGGCTCACCCATCAATATTTAACACCTGCGTCGCATCCAGTATGCACTTCTTAATGCGACCGGGGGCGCAGCTTTTCCGTTAGACGAAAATCCGAGCGAGTTTATCCGGTACGTGCATCGTATCGCTAAAGGAAGCTAGGCGTACGCCTGCCATCCATCGTTGAGAATTATAATTCATTCACGGGAATAACGTGCATAGACCGTGGAATGGAATTGCATTCATTGCAAATGGATACCATTCACTCTATGAAAGTTACTTTCTTCTATGGCACAAATAGAGTGTCTCGAAAATTAATGAAACAACTTATTAGATTAGCCCCGTTTGCTTGCAGTAAAAATTTCTTTAATTACCAGTAAATTACTACTTACAAACTTTGCTCGAAAATATCACATCACGTGTAATGTAACCTGAAAATTTCTCGGAAGCTCAAACAAGCTGATACAATCACGATCTATTAAATCCAACAGCTTTTTATCCCACCCCTCCACCGAAGAATCATTAACTCAATTACTCGTTGTATTACTTCCACGAAAGATAACACGAGCTGAAAGAATAACTACCACCCAAAATCGGAGGGTGGCAGTGTCTAGAGGGTTGATAATCGCTACCCTTAACGTGTTTATTAAAATAACAACTGGTTTCGCGGGGATTGTGTGTACGGAATCGATACAGCTCGTACAGGATAAAGAAAGAAAGTATGATAGGTGGAAAACTGAATACGGTTCTTTGTATTTCAACTCACGCGACAAAAAGGGGGTTGAAAAGTCTTTCAAAATGAAAGCCTTTTTTCAAGCTTGTTCCACGACACGGAACGACTATCTCTTGCGTCACATCCGCTTACGTTCGTCATGTTGGCCGAAAAGGTTGGCAAGGTATGCCGACTGTGCACTCGCTGCCTACACTAACAGATCTAGGACCGAGATTGCGGCCCATTCATCAGATAATACTCGTGCATCATCTTCGTGCTCCGCTCGTTAGTCGCGGTTGTGCCTGCTGGATTACGCTGACAGCCTACGGGCTACGAATTCCGAATGCACTCCAAGGAGAAAGGATCAAACGTTTAGCGGATCAGCTACCAACTCGCTGATGTAGATAACGAGGATTTTGTTTCTTTTTCTGAACGGTGAGTGAAATTATTTGACGAGCTTTGATGCGGAATGATTGCACTGTTCTTGAAGGGTTAGATGATATTTCTGTACAAAAGGCACTTTGATAAATTTTCATCTTATTCAAAGCTCGTCAACGGTAAAGAAAAAAGTGCTGCTTTTAAAATTCCAAACTCATCATCCGCTCGGAATCCTTTCATCTCCGTTAACTTTCTTTTCAAGTCACGGTCGAAAGCCTCGGAAGCAGTTCCGTTCGAATCAACGAAAAATAACAATTCCCAGCCATCCCCAGGGGGTGGTGCACACCCCGAAGAAGGAAAGTAACGTAATCAGCCGCCCCGACTGGAAGATAAATTTTTTACTCGGCATTTCACTTGGCTCGACCGAGTTGAGAGCTCATGAAACGCAAATGGCTGCTACTCGCGATAAGTTCGCCCCGGCTCGTAGGCCTTGAAGAGGACTCGCTTGCCCGCCAACTGTTCACTAGCTGCTGGCTGCTGTCGCGGTCGAGATCTAGGGGTGAGATTGCCGTCTCATTCACCGTATAATGCGTACAGGTTGCTCTTGTGTATCGTCGTCGAGCTGGCCTCGTTAAATGCCCGGCAAACAGACCGACGGTCTCTGCGAATCGTTGCCACGTTATTCCCTCTGTTCGATCGACAAGATCGCCATTCGATCATTAACGTTTCGATCTACCATCATTCACGTAATTAGGATTTTTGTGGGGGTGGTTTATTTCCCTGCTACATAGGATTTGCCAGGGGTAAGTCAGGACTTAAATTTTTACTGGGAGATAAGTGATAGGACAGGTTCTTGTTTTAATTAATTAAATTCCAAATATTGTGAAAATAATAGATTTATTTAAAATTTTTATAGTGATCGTGTTTTAATGTATCGGTAACAGAAATTCTCGTGAAACTCGAACAAACCGATGTTTACACATGACTCACGAGAACCTGTTGAATTGCGTTTCGAATAAGTTTGTTTCGAAACTCATACAGGTTGACTCTCTGGGCAGGTCAATCAATATGTACCAGGCGAGTTTGTGTCGACGTGTACCAATGTGCCAGAACACGGCGAGTTACTTTCCACCAGCTGAATGTAATTAGCTCGGTCAGATGTAATAAACACCTTTACAATTCAACACGTTTCAACAATGAACGACTGATGATTGAAATATTGGAAGGAAAAATTGATTGATATTTTGTGATAGGCATTAATTTTCCTGGTACAAATTGTGGCTGTTCGTAATTGTTATTTTCATTCAAAAGCACCTTTTATTAAAATCTTATTTCTAACATATATACTTCTTTTTTGTTTCAGGTAAGCACTCGCCATGACTGATGGAAATTTTGCGAAAATCAACCTGAACAAACATACCCTGGCTTTTGGTAAAGTATAAATTCGTCGGGGTAATATTCGGGAGGAGGTCGAAAAAGGGGATGACAGGCGTAAATAAAAGTTTTACCGTCGTAGTAAAACTTTATCGTCGACATAACCATGAATCGTTTAGCTCATTTCAATTACCGGCAATTCCACTTTATCCTATTAATCCGGTGTATTAGCCGAGTCAATTGTTTCGCTCGTTAGATTTTGCTTCACCCCTTTTTTCGTCTTCCTCCTAAAACATACTCGGTGATTTATTAACAAATTTCTCGTTAATTAAATCAAATAAAACGATGTTTCGAATATTTAGAGACGTTTTAGAGTACAGATATTTTGAAAAATATTATAACAACCCCTTTTTGTAAAATGTTCGAATAACGAAAGGGGGTTGATACGACCGAATATAAAGTGGCCATCCACTAGCTCGAACTTTGTCCGCAATTTCCATTCGCTGGCGATGTGTATCGTTCGGAATCTTGATTATGACGATGCCAGTTCTGACGGATGCACGTGCACGTCTCAGGAGAGTGTTGCTCGAGATCAGAATGCAGGAATGCGACAGCTCTTTGCCAACGGTGAATTATTTTACGACGCTGTCGCTTTGAGCTGAGGATTTAGTTAAGGTTGCAGCTGCTCTTTGCCGGCGTTTCGAGGAATCGCTAATTTTCAGCGACCGCATGGATTGCGATTGTACCCTAAGGATCATCGTGCTTTCGAATGCCATTAATGCAGGGACATCATCCTGTTGCTAGTTCCCGCTAGTTTCACTGGTATAACTCACCTTTATTACCTTCTGATGAAAATTTCAAATAACTTTCTCACTTTTCAATTTTATTTCAGGCGATATTATCACTTCGATAATGATCAAATGTTCCGCCCACATTTCTACATCTCTCAGAGTACTGTTAAGCAGCCTACTTTAATACACTCAGCCAGCATTCCAGTAAGCGTCAAATTGTATTGTTAACACACCCAGTCAGCGTTCCAGTAATCGACGAATTGCATGTCGCCAATTCTGTTACGACAACAATTATATTAATATATAAACCACTTCAATCGCTCACAAAGTACCTTTTTCGATCAACACACTTGTCACGCGAATCTTCTGCTGGCAATCAGTGAATCTCTGTACTGTTTTCGAACTATATAGGTAAGAATAACAGTTATTTTATCGTGAAAAACCTAATTTTTTATAATGAAACGTGTATTTATGACAGACTTCCATTTTCCACCCTGTCCACTTGCAACAATGTCACCTGATGCTGATTTATGAATTTGCTTTCATTCCATTAGGTGTATAAATTAATGCAATTATCTCAAGTCACTCCAATTTTTTTCACAGGATATTCTAACATTTTTTCTACCAAAAAGCAGTGTTTCGTGATTCTTTCAATCTTTCTAACGAGTCTCAAAGAATTTTGATCAGGCAAATGATTTTCTTATTCACAGTACCAGGTGTAAACTAGGCTTTTAGTGCTTTTCTAATTCCTTGTCCAGTAGTTTACACGAGTATCGTAAAGGAGTCGTTTTACTGTACCAATGTAAACTAGACTTTAGTACCTTTCCAACCACTTGCTCAATCAATCTCTTTACTACTCTTATTCCACCATTTACTCTATCAATGTAAACCAGACTTTACTCGGTGTAGTACCTTGTTCGCGTTACGTAAACCTGTATCGTGTGTTCATTCTTATTCCCCATTCAACTGGCGACCAGGTATCCGCTATCAGGCCTAAAACTCGAACTCGTGTATCTGGTTACATTCGTTCTACCTCTTATGCAAGCCATTGTGAATGGACCCAGTGCGATGTACGCGTTATTTGCTCCTTCATTGTCGACGAATCGGCGTGGCGACCTTTTCAAGAGCTGCCTCGAAGGAAATCACCGTATGCAATATGTCAGACTCGAGTGAAAACGGTTAATGGTGGTATACTGTGAATGAAGTCGCTGATTGGACGTTTTTCCGTCATAAAATGAATTAAATGGGGAACTACCCAAGTGTTACATTCACTTATTAATGAAACTTTGTCAGTTTGTAGAACTCGTCGAGCTGAACACGCCTATATCCCCTTTTGGGGGCAGACGGCTAATTGTTTAAAAGATATTAACAATTACAGTTAGTTATGCCTTACATTCTGAAGTATGACAAACTCACACATACAACTCGAAATCTAGAGATCCACGGTTCAAATCCTTGGTTTCCAACATATTATTTTTTTTTTAATGATAATTTGTCTCTTTTTAAATAATTATTACATAAAAATTATCATAGAAAAAAAAAAAATTTTTTGGGAACCTAGGATTTGAACCGAGGACCTTCAGATTGCGAGTCATGGATCCGCTCCGTGGTTAAACACATAACTCGCAATCTAAAGGTCCTCGGTTCAAATCCTTGGTTCCTATTTTTTTTTTTTTTTTTAATGATAATTTGTCTCTTTTTGAATAACTAAAATTCTATATTCTATTTTGACTAACTTTAATTATTAATATCTTTTAAACAATTAGCCGTCTGCCTGCAAAACGGGGTAAAGGCGTGTTCAGCTCGACTAGCTCTACAAGCTGGCAGTGTTTCATTAATAAGTGAATGTAACACTTGGGTAGTTCTTCGTATTAGTCTTTTTTTCACAGTGTTGAATGGAGCGACACGTGAGTGTACTTTCTCTTTAATTTTGTATATCTAGTTGGGGGTGAAATTATTAAGAATATTTGTACAGGTGAAAGTTTTTATTTTAAAAATATACAAATTCTTGAATGTGATTTGCAAACACTCTAAACTCCAAATATTTCCTATTTGTACCTGCATTTCTACCTTGGTCACTCGTGTCTCTCTGTTTCCGATATCCGATTTTCTGCATGGGAAATTCCATATGGTTTCGAGGGGATGCTTCGACCAAGCTTCCATTAACGGTCTTCCAGAACTCCCTGGATGTCTGCGTTGAATTTAACAACGGCCAGGACATCGGGCACGGCATAACTATGCCAAATGTTAAAGCGGCTCTTACGCGTAGTCCGCATCCTCAATTATGCAACGTGCTACGGACGCGTCAAAGGATGGTGTCGGTTCGCTGTTTTGCATGGGATTCGCTTGCCTGTGGTCGCTCCAGGCGATGGGAAACTTTGTTAAGCGAACAGCGAGCGATTCTAGGGAACATTGAACTGAAGAATCTGGTTAGGAACTATTTCACGATAAATAGTGGTCATCCAAAATCCTACCACACAAGAACCCATCGTGAAATAATTGGAAAACGATGGTTAAAATTTTATATACAATTGTTTATTATTTATTTCCATGCTTTTAGAGAACACTATCAACTTCTTTACTTTGATTTTCTTCTTATACTTTGAAAATATTTCACTCAAACCATCGAACCCTCGGACGGCGGACCATGGAGAGAGCCTGTTACAGTTAAATACTCTTTGAATATTATTAAAATATATAAAAAGGAGGCAATAATTTTGCATGTCCCGAAGTAAAGTTCAAGGAATAATTTTAATAACCTTTCCAAACTTAGCAGCTACCGACTGACTAAGTATCCCGCAGTGACCTTTCGTAACAAAAGGGTTAATCACCGAAACTTGGTAAAGCGTTATCATGGCCAAGTTTGAGTTAGGTAGCAGTTATCGTTCCAGTGGCAAGCCACTCGAAACGGAGGCTTGAGAATTATCGTCGCAGGTCGTCCAGGGTAGCCAACTTCTTCCCGTTCCGCATCTAAGCACCCTGGTTTTTCCTTGAAAGGCCACGAAGCAAAGAATCGTGAGTGCAGTTAATGCAGGCCGTCCCGTAAGTAGACCTGGCTTCAGAAGGGGTCGGAAACTCGGCCCGATGGAGGACGGAAATTTGATCGAAACGCTTGATAACCTATGCCCTTTTTCGTATCTCCGCTGACAGGCCGAGAGACGCGTCAAACTCGATGCTCGCCGAGCGTTTTTCATAGACTATGCTCTTTTCTGTCCCGACCGACCGAGCTGAGCTTTGAGCTCGTTATCGATAGCTTGTTCGTTGATATCGATTGATGGGCCAGAGGTGGACAAGGGGCGAGGGTAAAAATGAAGGAGAATTTTTGAACGCATCGATTCGTCCGTTCGCTTCGAATCCGTGGGAGATATGAAAGAGAGGGATCAGAGCGAGGCAGAGGAAGCGGTATATCCTGTGGGATCAACGTCGATTCAGGCAATTTCGTTGGCAGTTTTAGGTGGAAGTAGCATGATTCGGGTTCGGATAACTTCCAGTTTTGGCGGTACTAACGCGGCTTGGGATCAGAGAATTTGCATCCCTGTCTTGCGCCGAGGATTTCAGCTTTTGCGATTGTAAGCTTCTGATTTGGCGAACTCTAAACGTCGTAGGGTCGTTTGTTTCTCGCCGTGCCAAATCCCTTAGGTTCTACCTTCGATGTTAACTCGGAAATGTTAAATCCAGAATCTTTTTAAGACGATCTACCCAGTTACCGAACGAATCTCCGCGCAGTCTACGAACGAAAAAATACAACGATCAGCTCGGAAAGTGAAGAGGTGAATCGAGTCTCGCTTATTAACTCCTTTGGCACGGTTGATCGGGGCCAGGTTCATCGTGATCGTTATTCCTTGGCCCCAAGCCACGGCCAGGCAAGCGTTTTACCCTAAGCACGTACCCGCACGTGCGTCTGTCGTTACAGTGTGACGCGTGAGATCCAATAACGCTTCGACGAAACACTCATCTACTTCAGTGACTACACTACTACTGTTACAAAAAGACTGGACATAACACTGTTCTCCAGGGGTCATGATTTCGGGGTCCCAGACACCTCCAGGCGCAGCTAGGTCTGCTCTTCTACACAATTTTTACTCCCTCTGACTTTATTTTTTATAAATTAATCAAAACTAGTACAAGTCTGAAACATTATTAAAATAATTGTAAAACAAACTTGTATTCACTTCATACCCTTTGGTAAATAAATTATTTTAAAAAAGCTACTGAGTTATTCATTTAACTTACACAATTTTCGTTCTGAGTTATTTATTTAATGCACGTATTTTCTTTGCTCATTTATTTATTTAAATGACTCAAGTTCTTTTCTCATTTTATTTATTTAATATATATTCTTTTCTCAGTTATTTATACAACATTCAATAACTGCCTGATCTTTCATAAATTATAAACATAGTATACATAGTAATTATTTCTCAATAACGTGGTGCGACTTCCTCAGTCTTATAGCTACCGCCGAAGGATGCGGATCAACCTATCAAACGTACGTATACTACTAATTTCCTTTTGGAGTTTATTTCATTTTCTTTATTTATTCCTTTCTCTTATTAAATAAGCTCATCAAAGGGGAATAAAATTTATGATTTTATCCCTCTCCTGGGCGTCGGCTGACCATCCCATTTATTTATGGGCCCCGGCTCACGTTTCCCTTTATTTATTATTTTATTCCCCTTCATGGGCGTCGTGGGGCCCACCCTCCCCAGTTACTTATTATTCTTTATTCGATTCTATCGACCAAGGCTTCCCTTAGTAGTTATTTATTTTTTAACTCTTGTCATGGGCCTTGCTACCCCAAAATTAGTGTATTCCCTTATCCTTTGTATCCCTGTCTCCCTTATTTCTCCGCATCCCTAACATCTCTTCATCCCTTACATCCCTGCATTGCTTCCAACCCTGTATTCCTTACATCCCTGCATTCCTTCCAACCCTGCATCCCTTACATCCCTCAATCCTTTATATCTCTGCATCCCTGACATTCTTAAAATAAAATTCGAATCATTTTTTAAAATTTGAATAAATTTAGCGCCCCCTAACGGGCAAAACTGGAACTAAAGTTTTCTCGAAAATTCAGCGCCATCTGGTTTTGAAAAAAGGAACTAAATCAAGCACAAATTTTGGCCCTCTAGCGGGAAAAATGCGAACTAAAATCTCGACCTCGAATCAGCGCCATCTGGTTTTGGAAAAAGGAACTAAATCAAGCACAAATTTTGGCCCTCTAGCGGGAAAAATGTGAACTAAAATCTCGACCTCGAATCAGCGCCATCTGGTTTTGAAAAAAGGAACTAAATCAAGCACAAATTTTGGCCCTCTAGCGGGAAAAATGTGAACTAAAATCTCGACCTCGAATCAGCGCCATCTGGTTTTGAAAAAAGGAACTAAATCAAGCACAAATTTTGGCCCTCTAGCGGGAAAAATGTGAACTAAAATCTCGACCTCGAATCAGCGCCATCTGGTTTTGGAAAAAGGAACTAAATCAAGCACAAATTTTGGCCCTCTAGCGGGAAAAATGTGAACTAAAATCTCGACCCCCAATCAGCGCCCTCTGGTGGCGAAAATTGGAACTAAATTTTGCATGATTTTTCTCTCTGTGATGCAGGGATGTAAAGGATACGGAGATATAAGGGATGTGGAGAGGTAAGGGATGTGGAGATGTAAGGGATGCTAAGATGTAAGGTATGTGGAGATGTAAGGGATGTGAAGATGTAAGGGATGTGGAGGTGTAAGGGATCTGGAGATGTAAGGGATGTGGAGATATAAGGGATGTGGAGATGTAAGGGATGCGGAGATGTAAGCGATGCGGGGATCTAAGGGATGTAAGGAATATGGAAATTATGCAAAGAATACGGAAATTATGCAAGGGATACGCAGGAGATGCAAGGAATGTATGGAATATGCAAGAGGTGCAAGGAATATGCAAAGGATGTAATGAGATGCAAGGGATGTAAAGGAAACTCAAGAAATGCAAATGATGTAAGGAATACTGAAGGGATACAAAGGGTATAAGCGATACAAGGATGTATAGGATGCAGTGGTATAAAGTATATGAGACTACAGGAATACTGGGTTGTTCCTTGTGAGACACATAGAGGGGGAACAAAAAATAAATATCTGGGAAAGGTGGGCCTTGGCCCATAAAGAAGGACAGAACTATAAATAATTAGGAAGGGTACCCTGAGGCCTATAAGGAGTGATGAAATCATAAATTTCATCTCTCTGATGGCCCTATTCAATGTGCTAAGGGTGTAAATGAAGTAAATTAAATAAATTCAGAAAATAATTGAAAGGTATGTGTTTGACTGATAGGTCCGCACGCCTCGGCGGTCGCGATAAGACTGACTATGTCTTGCCCCGCTCTAGAATCTAGAGTCTAGATTCTCGAATCAGGAATCGCAGATAGTTTTTTTTTTTTGTTTTTAACATGGGGAAATCTTGCATAAGACCCCCCACCGTCCCCTGGGGGAGGGCGGCGGGGGAGTGTCAGATTCTTACTGACTAAAACCCCACGGCGACCGACACTGGCGTTAATGAAGGGCTCCGAAACCTTATGTGTATTACTCCGGAGTCCTTCACGCCTGGCACACAGGTGCCCAACTCGGGGGAGGTCCAAATTGAAACCTCCCCCTGCTGCCTACCCTGTAGCCGATACCGGGGGTCGCATCCGGTATCGGCTTCTACTCGGGCCGCGTGCAAAGGCGCCAAGAGCCCCCACTCTCAACGCCAATGGCCCCGACAGCTTCACCGATTTTGGTGGTGAAGCTGTGATATCTACTATTGAGAAAAGGGTTGAATCAATCTCCCCTTGCTGCTCCTTTTATTGCTATAATATCGCAAGGCTGAGCTCGAGACAGTGACTAACAATGAGGAATGATATTTCACATTTTTATACTAGGATAGAGCAGATACCGTTCATTCTCAAGGAACAAATTCAAACCCCCTTGGAATGTCTAGTCTTGTTGGATCTCTACTCACTATCTATATGATAATGAAGCGGCGTCGCCGAAATTAATGCCGCTGTGTTACCAGGCCTCCCGTCGAATCGATCGAGACGCATTCGACTGGATACCTCGCGCGCATACGATATGACTTCCGCGATCCGTCACGGACGAATGAACATTCAAATCCGCTGATCGACCTGGCTGGTTACACTGTGTCCATTATCCAGACAATGTCTTCAACCTGTCCCCTCTTAGATCCTTTAAGGATAACGTCTTAAATTAATCCTACACTGCACTCTTTGGAAGCAGTGTCTTATGTTAATGAAAGAAATTCTAAAGTGAAATAAGTGAAGTTGAAATAAGAAAAGAAAAAAGTACAAGATTAAAGCTGATAACATGTTTCCCTAAAAATTATTAAAAAGGATTTTCTTTCCTCAAAATCATTTTCTAATATTTTTCAAAATAAAAGGACATGTATAGATATTGAAAATCATTAGAACAAAGTTGTCCCTTTAATTACAGAGTTCAGGGGTTGATCAAGGGTCAATGGGACGCGTCCATCGCGTCTTTCCCTGGTCACAATTTCCTCGATAAACGAGCCGGATAATTCACGAGCGATGCTGATTCACGCCTCGCCGCGGGTAACGCGAGGCCTCCAGGAGGGCTGCCTATATCCCACGGGATTGAATTAGGAGGGCCGATCGCGCCACTTTGCTCTCCTCCCCTCCAGGAACTTCCTTCGATCGTCGTACGCGTCGCGACGACGAGAGCGTACCGTGAGAAGGGTCCAGGTGAAGCTTTTGTCTTTCACCCTGGAAACGATATTAAGCGTCGTTCGATGTTATCGGGCCCGCTCCCGGCGCACCCATCCCGATTCTGGATGCACCATTTCATGACGGATTCGATCACCCTCCGTTCCCAACCCACAAACCCCCTGGTCGTGCGATTTAATTAAAAATCATTCCCCGTATGAATATTATTTATCCTTACTTTGCATTTCAACGAGACGTTTCATTTTATAATTCGTCTGAAATGATAGCGCACGAAAACCACGAATTACTCGATCACTCGTCTCTATTACCATCTAAAGGTGCACCATTCTCGCCCACAACTTCTCATCCTCGAATCGAACGCCTTTCTTCGTCCACCCACGTCCGCGACACCGTCGTATGAATCATTGCTTTAATTCGAACAGCATTATCGCGAGGATACCTTTAAAAATTCGCATCGTCTCGCATGCAAATGACCGTCGGTCCCGTTTTCACGGGGCGATTCAAGTCCGGGCCCCTTTCGGGTCGACCAACCATGAAATCATTCTAGTTACTTGGATATTGCGCTTTGTCGAGGACGCGCATTATGCATCTGCTCGTTCGCGTAGCGAGTCCCCGTTGAATATACACGTATTCATGTATTCATTGAATAATTGTGGGATACGCGTGTCTCGTCCCGGTGCATCCTGACCGTGGGGAACGGTACACGAAGTTCCCGCAGGAACAGGACACGCCCCGGCGATCAGACAGGAGGTACCACCGGGGGTTTTTACTTCTCCGGACGAGAACGCTGACTTTCACGGGTCGTCGGACAGGCCCAGAAGGGTCGTCCTCCGTACAGGGCAAGTAGCACCTGTTACCGGACCGACGAGCGTGTGTGTGGTTTTTTTTTAGAATGACACCGCGTGCACCGCCCTTTCTTTCTTTGGCTGCTCTTTCAACGAGCACCAAAGGGGTGGATGCACACTTGCTGAATGGAGGCGTTTAATTGATCGTCGAGCATGGCGCTACTGTGGTAACGCGTTGGTATTTTAGGATTTATTTTTGAACAAATGTTAGAATTAAGATGATCGTATGATTTTTTAAAAATATGATAGCAAAGAAATCTTGAATTTATCCCCAAAGAAAATGTCCAAGAAATTCGAACTTCTTCCAAGTAACAAAAAGCATCCCTTCAGCCATCTAATGCAGGGAGTCGCCAACAATGAAGACACCATACCGTAGAGGGAGCCTAAACAAACAGCGTTCATCCGAACAAAAGAGTAAAACTCGTGCACCGGTCGAAATCTACAGAGCGTAGAATTAGAAATTGGATACGCTGCCACGTCTATTCCCCCTTCGTCCATTAAGCGTTGCAGTCTGGTTAATCCCATAGGCTGGACGCGGACCTCGAAGGGGCCCCGTGACGCGAGAGACGCGGCAAGTGGAAGGCTTTATTGCTAGAGCTGCATAGTCATGGATCGGAAAACGAGGGAGACGAGCCACGAGGTGGCGGAAAATAGTTACAAAACATGGGGGGGTCGTAGAGGGAGGAAAAAATAGCTTCCGACAGTGGGGGTCCAAGGCGAGAGTGTGAAAATATTCCAAGGGGCCCCTTTCTCCCTTTAATGTCTCGCAGGAATATCCATAGGGAGACGAAAAAGATTAAGTATCCCTTGCTCAGGGTGCACGTGGATCGTTTCTCGTTAGATGCGTCACTCTCTCGAGGCTTGTCGATATTAATGTATGGATATAAGGTGCGTGCTACGGGGTAATGCATGTCGAACAAAAGGATCTCGTTAGCAACAGGGCTCGATTTATCGTACACTATCGCTCAAAAGTATCTGCGCGTGATTAAACGTGCGAGAATACAATAATATTTCATTTGTTATAAAACAAGGATAAAGCATAGAGTTCTAATATTTTTCTGACTCACTGTCGTTCCAGTGTTTTCGTCTGGGATTTAATTGCTTTTGCTGTTTCGAAAGGTGTCAGCATTATGGTTATGGTGTTATGATTTACGAGAACGTTACGGTGTTTAATATTCTTCGGTTTGGGAACGGAGGGCTGCGGTTATGGGGTGTGGATGAATTCAAAGAAATTCGTTCTGCGGCCTCGATTTGTTTTCGTAACACCTACCCCTAACTTATGGGATCCTTCGGTTTCACCTGTGTTAATGTTCTACTACTGAATCGCATAAATTTTCACCTTCTTATTTCCTGATGTTTCGAACGTTCCGAAAACCACCCCTTCGAGAAGTCACGCGAAGATGTTTCGATAAAAAATGAAATTTGTAATTCGTACAGTGAGAAATGAAATTGTAGAGGAGACGGGATCGATCGTAAGGGCATTCCTCGAAAGGGAGACCCGCACCCCCCGGTCGAATTGCACAATGCAAAAATCCCCAGCGAATCGGACACGAACCCCGGGGGAGATGTTTCGTGCTGGACTTGCACGCGGGGAATTAGATTAAAAACATTAAAGCCACCCCCTTCTGTGCCCTTCGGTTAAGAGACAGAGATGGAAAGCAATGCGTATCTTCGCGCCACTAGTCATTTCGTGATTACCCTTGCGTCGAATGCTCGCTGGACCGCGAAACGAAATTAGACTTCTAATAATACGCAGGATTTAAAGTTGCCGTTGGACGAACAACAGATGCGCCATTTCGATCCGCCTCCACTCTGTGGGAAACGCGATTAACCGTTTCGATGGATGCTTCGAATAAATGTTGCGGATAAACATCGTCCCTGTTGGATACTTTTTCTTTCTTTCTTTTCTTTATGGGCTGGCTAATTGATTAAATTTTTAAAATACACACTGTCGGTTCTGATGAAGGGGTAGACGAATATACTAATTAAGAGGGGTGTATGGGTAGCTCAAAAATTCATGCGGTACCCGGATGATTATTTTTTAGAATATGTAGAATTAGGGGTGAAATTTGCGATATATTATTTTTTAGTGTATTATTAACAGCAATTAATTAGATACTACACATAGAACAATCTTGCCGTCCACACTGCTCTGTTTTCCATATTTCCTGGCCAAGTCAATTTCTAATCTCCAATACGATCAACGCTCACCCGTCACATCCCTTTTTCCTCTTCATTAGCATACTAATTGCGAGCAAAGTTCTACCCGGCGATTTATCGGGCCGCTGGTGTATCACCGATAAAACGTCCACCAGGCCCAACCGATTATGTCCGTGCGAACGTTTCACGACACCCTTCGGTAACACCCCCTCGCTTCGGCTCGCTATCGCGAATTCAATGTTCGCTGCCCTTCGACACCACGGAAACAGTTCACTCTAATGGGCGGAAGTGCCGGACGGGTTAGGGTCGATTTATACTGTCAAGGCACGTTCGAACGAAGACACCGTATAAGGTGATACAAAATTTCTTTTTTACCATTTCGTTTTCAATTAATATTCGAGGTTCTTCTGTTCGAAAAAATGGAATTTGAAATTTGCTATTTCAAGCTTGTTCGGAAAATGTTACCTGGCTACTCTGCGAGAAGGTCGAGCATGTAAATTAATCACATCACCCAACTCATTAGCAATAATTCAATACGCCCAGTTGTGGGCCCTGTTGCATAATTGATTGTATAGAACGGCGCATATGTAATCGGGGGTTTCACTGCTGATCGTATTAGCCATAACCCACGATAATCTAACGTATTAGGCGGAGATTGGCAGATAGGAAGGTAAAACAGATAAATCCGTTCATTAAAGATCGCTTTAAATTCTGGGAAAAATCTCAATCGACTGGCATTCAAATTATTCCAATATAGAAATCATATAATTTCTTCCAAACGATACAAGACAAAGGCACGAGAACAAATAGCGGTACGAAGAAACGTAACTCACTACGCGAGACACAATTAGTACCAATAGGCTGTGGATTGAAGTCGCATCGATCAAAAACCGAGCTCGCAACTCAAAGGAGCGAAATAAAAAAAGAAACAAGCGAGGAACAAAGCGTCACAAATCACGTCAGACCGAATCGACTTTAAACACCGAGAGACACAAAGCTCGAGATCGAACGAGGCCAGGAATAGGAAGGCCCTGGTCTAAGGAGAAGGAACAATGGAACGATCGAGATCCCCTGTACAGATACGATTCTATAGGAATCGATCAATGCGAAGGAGTTAGATATCCTCCTTCTCCTCCTCGCGGAGGTAAGCTGAAAAGGTTGACGCGTAACTCGGTGCACGCGTTGTCCACCCACGCAGTACCCATGGACCACCATGGAGGTGAAGGCGCGAAGGTTGCCGGAGGTGGTACGCTTTCCGACTGGAAAGCAGCCACCTTTCGAAATCACTTAAACTGATTAGGCTGCGAACTCGGTCGACGGGGTGGCTGGTGATTTACGACGGTCTGGCAATTTTGCGTTTCAGATCGCGCTCGTTACACGCTCCTCGTAAAACAGCACGCGCCACCGTTCCAGCTTGCTTAAAACCCTTTCGTTACCGAGCGATTTCCATTGAAGATCATCCATTAAATAAGCAACCGAAGATTATATTTTACGGTTCCTAATAATAGAACTACCGAGGCTCTTATGTGTCTCTGAATTCAATTATCGTTTCGCAAAGTTCGATTGAAATTTGTTTTCTAAATCTTCAAAGGGATTACAATCGTTTTTCACTCGCTTCTGTTGAAGCTACTAAAAGCTGCACGAAATTCCATGAATTCGCCTCCGATTCATATGGATGAACGACGAAGCTGGAAAGAACGAGCAGAGGAAACCGTTCGAACGGATCTATCTCGCAATTACGCGATTCGGAATGAATATTAAAAGCTACGTTTCCCAGACGATCGGATTGATCGCGGAATTGAGTAAACTCAATTACGCCGATTAATCATTTGCTCGGCTCGAGCTCGACCGTTTTAATATCGGCCAGCCGGTGTAATGAGGCCGGTATTAAAGTTAATGGCGACACCTCGCGAGACGGACGAGACAGATCGAAGAGTTCGCTAACTGACAGCTTGTTCTTCGTTACTCGTTTATCAGCCTACCTTCTCCAGCTTTCGACCAATAAATCAGCATATCGGTGACTGAAACCAGTTCCACGATCGTGTCGAGCTGTTCATTTGCTTTTTTTCCCTTCGCTTCGAGGAAGAAATTTTATCATTTAACCCTTTTCAGATTAAGGAAACGATCAAACTCTGAATATTCGTGAAAATTTCTCTTTTCAACTAAAGTAGACACATTTTATTTTGCATATTTTATGTAAAAATTTAATTTAAAGTTTTAAAATATTGCATTTATATTATAAAAGGAAAATCACAAAGATGTACAAGGATCATGTACATCCATAAACCTCAGTGTTTTCTACCACGTTTAAACCCACACCTGCCCACACCATAAGTACCAAGAGAAATTTCATTTCGCTTTAATTACCAGCGAAATAAAAGGGTTGCACGCGACACAATAAAACGAACACGAGTGTCTTTAAAAAAAAAAAAAGCGCCGCATTATTCTAGCGGAGCTGTCCAATTAACCCTAAGCAAACCACGTCGCAGGCAAGCATTTAACCTCCTTCTCGCCTAAACCGGAACTCTAGCCGGGCCGGAATGAAGCCGTAGAGCTGAACGCGTGCCCCATATAAAATAATATGGGACTAATTGGCTCGAGGAACGCTGGATTTCCGCGGTTTACCAAGCTCAAATTATTGAGCCACCGAAACAACTTATTTTACCTGCACGTACAGAATACGTTGAGAATATATGGCGAGGAACGTGTTCCACTTTCAAAACATGGATTATACTTAGATTTTTGGAGGAGGAATTTTCTTCTTTTTTATTTTAATATATTAATTATTACGTCAGTGATGATTTTGAAAGGGGCTGTTATAGGCAATGAAACACAAAGATGATTTATTTGTAATTTCTTGCAATTGAAAATCTTCTTAAACAAATTTATATTAATGTACCATACATGGTATTTTGTGATATTTTTATGTCACGAAATTATATCAGACTTAATATGCAGAAACCAATCAATAGATTCAAAAGCAAAATACCTATCGTCATTTCTAAACCTCTCCCCTTTTAGTCGCCTCTTACGACAGGCAGAGGATACCGTGGCTGTATTCTAAACCCCCCAGCCACAGGGGGAAACATTTATTATAAAATTATATAAACAAATAAAGTGGGTTATTATATTCTCCATCTGTCTTCAATTTCCTGAAAGTAATCTCGTATCAAAGAACCAATTGATCGATGACCAACAGTTTGACATCATCCAATATCGTTCATCCCCCTGAAAAGGGCGTCGATCAAAATCATCGATCCAAAAGGAAATAGGCACATAAGTTCGCGTTTCGACGGTTAACTTCACGGGACATTTGTCCCCAGCCGTCTTCATTTTCCACTCGCCATATCGGGATTAATGCTCGGCTTAAATGTTTGTTGGGCGCGCGTTTTGGCGCGCGGCAGCCGTGTCAAGTGATGGAATTAATCGTAGATGGATCCCTCGAGGGTGGTGCATGATTCACCAGGAACCGCATCGCGCCACACCCCGCCACAAAATGGTGTGCACGTTGCACACGATTGCGCGACACTAGGGTGCAGCTCGACACTACAGTTCTATATGTTTGCGTCCGCAGGATAGGGGTCGCATGATTGTGGGGGCAAGTTCGCAGGTGGGGCGAGGGTTGTTGTTGTTATTTGAGTTGTAGACAAATATGCTTCAACGTTCCTGCATTGTTTATAGAGTACATAGAATATTTTGTTATTTCTGTTATTTTGTAATTGTCAGAAAAACTTTCTAACACCTTGCATAAATAAATAAAATAACTTTTATTTTCAATTTTCTCTTAATTTATTGAGGATGAAGTTATTAATTTATTCTGTACAAAGCTGCACTGGGAAAAACAATTTTTAAAGGGTAGTTTATTTTATGAATGAAATATTAATTATTATTAGTACAGACAGTAACGATTTCTGCATTTAAAAAAATATGAGCCCTCAAATAGACAACCCCCTTTTACAAAGTCTGTTCAATCCACGAAGAAGGAATAATTCCATAGAAATAAAGAGAACTACCAATGCCACAAAGTGTTACAATCGTGTTGGCAGAAGACGAGCCATATTGCGCCCGCTTTTCCAACCACTATTATTTATGAAGCAACCCCCTCGGTGTAATAATCGCGTTGCAGCCCCCTGATCCGTTCCACGATCCCGTGCAGGGCCCCGTGTTACTACGTAACCGTGCCGAATCCCTTCCGATTATCATGCCAATATTGTCCCCGGCGTGTGATCGATGCTCTTACTGTTCGCGCAGATACCAGGATCCCTTGGAGACACGAGTGTGTCGGTAGCCATACGTGCACCGAACCACTCTGCACGTGTATGTGTGTAAATTCGACCACAGAGTATCGCAACATATGCTGCGTTACACATTCTGTCCGTACTGCGAGCAATTCCTCCGCATTTGCATCTTGCGTCAATCCCCCAACCCCCTATGAAATTCTTTTAATCCTTTGGATTGAGTTAGCTGTGGTGGTTGATGGAAGAGAAGGGTGGTTGACGATGGTCAGTTTTGGGGGAAACGTGGATTCGAGAGAAAGAAATGGGTCAAGATAAAAGGGAGGATTTGGGGATGCTGTGGATGGGTCAGTTTCGTGGATTCGATCTGGATTCCTTTTATAATATTTTGTAACATAGAAAGAAAAATATTATATTAATTTTCTAACAAGTGGAACATGATCGTATTCTGAATAATTATAATTGTACGTTCATTATCAGTTTTTTAACGCTGAATATATTTTATTCCTAATTGAAATTTCATTATTATTGATTTTAAACGAGTTCGCGAGTTTGATAACTTGTAAAATTAATTTCAATAGCAGGAAGTCTTTAATATTCTTATACCACCATAGTTAGTTGACCACGTTGTATCGTTCCACTTTGATCAGACACGCGGTTTCATATCCATAATTTTGCTAACTACCAGTTGGATAATGGATTACAAGGATAATGGACTACAAAGCTCCGATGTACTTTGTATTATTCAGAGCCTGCTCGTATTCGGAGATAATTTGATCTTCATTAAATTCAATGAAAACCTGCGAACCCGGTATCCTTTTTATTAAACCAGGTGTCCAATTTTAATCAAACGGTAAGAAGTATAAAATTATCTATATTTTGCGAATATTTGGACAGAATGCAATTTGTATTCGAGTATCTTCTATTCAATTCGAACCTCTCGCCGGAAACGTCAATACCTAATAAACCTGCCTCTCCAATTCTTTCTCTTCTTTCTCAAGAGGCAGCATCGACTTTCCATAAATTTCGATCGAGGCTAACGGAAGAAAGCAAACTGGAATCCTGTCGGCTCGATTCGCAGGACAAAGACAAAGAGCGTCATAGAAGACCCAGGGGTGTACTCGTGTCGTCGATTGATCTCACGTGTCGTTGTTTCGCGACGATCCTACGGGAGAATCCGTCGCGAACCACCCCTTCCCTGTTCACCCCTCGACGTCGCGGTAATTAATAATTATATCCGAGAAAGTAGCGACCGGTCGAAGTTATAATTACGCCAGGAACAATCAACAACTAGTAGAGTGGAACTGGTCGAAGGGGTGCGGGAGGGTTGAACGTCAGAATTCGAGGGAGGGGTTGAAGGAAACTCGTCTGGCAGTCTCTCGAGACACCGTACACCCAACTTGACAGGGAACTTTATTCCTTGCAGTCTCCTGTCTCTCCTCCCTCTCTTTCCTCTTTTTTTCCTTCGTCCTTGTAGCTCCTTTTTATCGAAGGTCTCGGCCCTCGACTCGGGGCTGTCTTCTTTTCCGCTCATTCAGTTTATCCCGGCCTTTTCTCTTGGCCGACCGTGTTCCTGCTTCCGGCCACTTCATTCAACTGTGAAAGGAAAAGTTTCCAATGAAATAAGTAGCGAAGCGAAGCCCGGAGGATCATTATACCGGAGGAGCGAAGGGGGTGAGTTTCGCAGCTGGCTACTTTGTAATCGTTGCCTCGAAATCATCCGCTGGCTGACTCGACGCGTGCACCCTCTGTCCGTGTGTAATCCACCGACATGGATGGGGTAAAATGGGGTAATTAACCCCGGAGAGATTCTTCTCTTCGAAAAATTTCCCGTCCTCTCTTTTGGTTAACTTCTTTCGCCCGATACGATGCTCCTTCGTTCTAATTATCGTTAACTCTGGTTGAATCTTAATTCGGATCGAAAGGGAAATTTTTTGTTATCGAGATTGAAATTTTCCTTTCAAAATTTCTTAAAAATTTAAACAAGGTACACTGTTCTAGAACTTTGAATTAAGGGGAAGTCTAAGGGTGTCTCGACACACTACCAACATAAAAATTTCTATTCCACGTGCAAAAACCTTCGCCATCCATCGGAAAGTTAACAACCCCGTAGAAGCGGTTTAAAACATTCAACACCTCTACACGGGGGTAAAAGCGTAGTGTAAACCGACGAACAAAATACCCCTGGCTATTAGTTTAACAAGCGTTTATGAATATTTTCTTGCTGTCGGAGTAGGTCGGATCGATAGATCGTCGGGGGTCGCGTGATCAAGAGATCGGTGAATAATTTCTGAACTGGGTCTCCCGGACCCATATAACGTGTCTCGTTATTCAAGAATACGTACATACCGGCTGGTAATGGACGAAACGATGCGGTGGGTAGAGAATAAGAGAGAGGAAAGGCTTGAACTTATGCCTGGTGCATGCACACTAGGATTATTTGTGGCTCGCGTTACATTATCCTCATTTAGAATTCACGCTCCCCGGGCGTCTATCTGTTCCATGCATCTGCCGCATATTTTGCTCTTACGGGACGAGCCCATCGTTGTGTAAAGCTCTTACCCGAGAACCGTCCAAATCGAAAACGCTCGTTTCGCAGTGTTACGACAAAACGTTGCGAATCCGTGGCCAAGACGATGCCGGCCGCGTAATAGAGGCTGAGGTATTTTCGATGGGGCTATCGTTTTGTTTTATTCTATAAGAGGCACATAACTCTTGCTTCGTATCGTAGATAAAATTACGTGAAATTCAGAATGAAACGTTTATTCATTGAGATAACGCGAAAATAATAAAAAATGATGGGAAATAATTAGTGAAACTTTCTAAGCACTGCACGTGCATCGATATCGCGCGGATATCATCCGCGCTGACCGCAGCGGGATACAAAACGAAGAGGATCCGCTCTGCTTAACATTCAGCCCGACACGCTCGTTGATTGGCTATTAATTATCCGACCGACAAGAATAACGATTAACTTGGCGTATCGCGTGTTTGCTCGCCGCGCCCCCTCGATCCCCGTTCCGAATGCAACGCGGATCGATCGTGGATCAACGAAAGTGGCTGTACGTGTCGTAAATCAAACGCGTCTCGCTCGTAAATTCGGGCCAACTCATCGCTCGATCATCGATCCCTTCCGTCCCCGTCCCCGTCCCGTCGAGCCGCTTTCCAAGTTAAAGAGCCGGCCAACCACCGGATAAAAAGAAGAAACAAGACGAACTACCCTATAATTGAGAAGTTGCTAATTGATTCGGTGATGGATAGGGATTTTTAGCGAGCACCTGTGGCGTACAGGGAAAAAAACGAACAGACAGACGGGAATGCGTGTAGAACAGGGTCGAAGCAGCATCGAGATTGAGGATAAAGAGGCTTAATCGATTCGAGAAGCTTGTCGATAGGTTGTAGTTGAAGCTTAATATGGCTCCTCTTTGGACTAATTAAAGTTGACTTGGGAAAAATGTGTTAGAGTTGTAATTAGATTTTTGCAATTTTAGAAATTCGAGTAATATTTAAATGAACAATATACAATTTAGAAGATTAAAATAATATGAAATATAAAAGGGAATCAATAATTTTGTGATTTTTAATTCACAAAATTTTATTTTGAAATGAAATTTGCAAATTGTCAAGTTTCTTCAATAATTCTCAAAGAAGAAAAAAGGGAAAAATACTACAAACTAGTCTGACTACGGAAGCACAGTAAAGTGGCATGAAAGAAGCGGAAGAACGTAAGAGAAACGAAGTAAAAGGCGGGAACGTTTAAATCCATGCCCCTGTTCGGGAAATGGAATTTTTCCTTTTGCCCGATGTCTGAGGTTCCGCGACAAAGTCGACGGACTTGCAAACTGCACTCGAAACTGTCCCCGAAGTGGGCCGGAAGTAGGCGTAATTCAAGTTTCATGGCCGGAGGGACGGGTAATAGACGCGAATGGGGCAAGTTTCGCGTTGCAAGAAGTGGAAGCGTGCTTTCGCTCGTTTGTTGTACACTGAAGTGGCCCGACGGAAGAAAAGTATGCACAAAGGAGCATCGTCGAGCGGGTGGTTCTTCTTTTCGTTCTTCCTTTTTTTTTCTTTCCTCTCTCCCTTTCTTTCTGCCTTTTTGCCTCGACTCGAGTGTTCTACGAGCACGAAAGCAACGCTCGTTCGCTCGGTCTGCCTGCCACGGGCCATCGATGCACGCTCGCGGTTAATTTCATGCCCGAATAATGATCTAGAGGCTCGTTTGTTCTAGAGCGTTGTTCAAGCAAACTCTGCTTTTCTGTTTGTTAGCAATTTCGCGTAGCAAACGGCTTCTCCTCGTCACGGACGTTTATTCTTTAACCGTAGGCTCTTACATTTCTTGCGATTCTCTTTTCATTGCTCCTACTGTTTTAACAATCATTTAAGTAAGAATTAAAGATCACGCACGAAAGGTGAATTTCACTTTCCCGTATGATTATAGGATAAAGTTATCAAGGAATTACGGGTTTGAGACGATAGCATCTAGAGTAGAAAGCTGAAAATGTCTTGTAATCATAAACCACAATCGTGTCTCATTAAATTTCAAGTAAAATGTACGGGTAATTGCTTAAGTAGATAGTGTAAATTATGATTATCCTTGGGTAATATCAACGGCTGTTTCTTAGTAGTAGTTATTATTACTAGTTATTTATTTAATTTAAAATAATAATATTTAATTAAATAAATTTTGATAAAATAATATAACGTACCACTAAAAAAAATTCCACGTAAAACTAGCACGACTGTCATGCAGATTTAATTTCACCTGAGGGTGTCTGGGGCTCCCAAAATCATGACCCATCGCGATCAAAGGCATGTTCTCTTTATAACTGTGGTCACTCGGGTAGTCTATGATTCTGTATAAGGGATTCCATTTTGAAAAACAACCTCTCTAAACATTGAAAAGATTCATTCCGCTGTAAATGAAACAGCGAAATAATTCTCTGTTTAAAAAATATCAAAACATGACAAAATAAGAATCAGTTTTGAAGCTAACCCGAAATAATGAGAAGAGAGGAAATTTATTCGAGCATAAATTTTTCTGCTTTTCATCTGAAATATTTGTCAAGATACGAAATAATGAATAGAATTTTCCTGAGGGTTGATATCACGCGATAGAGTAATCGATTAATTCGAGTGAGTAATCGGCAAGAATATCCCGTAGAGGACCCGTTCTACTTTCGCGTAATGGCAGCGACGTATGATTGCTTCTTCTAAACGTTCCCCAGGGGGAGAAGGCATTACCAGTTATAACGTTCTCGTTGGAAATTGACCGCTTGAAAATTGGGTATTAAGACTGTGTAACGTCGCGTTGGACTAGCATGGGCTCGCATGGAATTTCTTATTAAAACCGCTACGAACAGCTAGAAATTTCCATCAGCTATAGAGTGCTGCAGGAAATTAGCAGCAAAACGATCCCTTTGCTTCGACGAAGTTCCAAGTAGAACGAGCTGCTAGTGCGTAAGTTTGCTTGCGAAAGGATGTAGTAAAAGTAACTGCATGATCTAAGGACATCAAACGGTTCACGGTGGAGTTAAGTTTCGTAGACGAGGTTTATGTACCGGGCTGATAATAAGGAAGAAGATGTACCCTATAAAATTATACGGTGATCGAAAGAAGTTTGTAAAACACGAATTTCAGAAACGCAGATGCTGTAATAAACTTTGTAGAAAAATAACACTTTTCTATCCGTTTATTTTTACAAATTTTATTTACAGCAAACACGGTTGGTTTATTCAATTCGAAACGAGATAATGAGAAACTACCGAAAAATTTTACCGCAAATGTCGCTTTTCGTACAATTCGCTCGTTTTCAACCTGGTTCTCTTAATAATCACGACGACGAAAAAGCGAGACTGAGCGACAACAGGTTACAAAATTATAAAAACCTAGCAGAAAAAAAGAAGCAAAAGGGAAATAGAGAAAACACTCGGTGCGCGAACACGCTTTCCTATTCATGAAACTGCAATTGCTCGCTGGGCAACAGGACCAGCGTGCCAACGAAACTGATGAGGTCGTTACGTTTAGCAGATTTGTTAAAATATTCGTCGCCAGGCTGTCGTTAATTATCGTCGCGAATTCGTGCAACGTCACTTCCGTTTTTATCCCCCTGTTGGGACACCGTTTTTCGCCATCGCAATATAACGTCCAATCGGTGAATGACTATTCGTTAACACACTGAATGCTGTTGGTGAAATATTGTTGAAAGCGTTTAAATTAAAGGAATGGTAATATTAGTAAAATGTAAAATATTAGAAATCGGTGAAAGATCAATAAAAATACATTATTAAAGGGTTAACCTTCGTATGGCGGACCATGGAGAGAGCCCCAATTTTAATTTAATTTACTATTTTCTATTATTCTCATTTTTTAAATTCTATTGTGTCCCTTTAAAAATTATTCTTCTACAAATTTAGGCCACGATTGACTTCGCCTTTAAAGAGTTAAGTGAAATTAGTCTTGTAAATCGAGGAAAATTCAACTACCTTCGTGATCGTGGTAGATAGAGAGGGAAGAGGGCGTATCGCCAATTACTTGATGGGGTTGTTGAAGCCGGAAATACGGTGGGTCATCAGCAGTTATGAAACGTCGTGTCACCGGTAACTATCGTAATATGCAGCAAGATTTGGCTAGCTACATACGACCGGGTACAATATAAATTTCCCTGTTAACGAGCTACCTCGTAACGACGGAACCCTTGAGCTACCATACTGCACGGTACACAAGCTGGCATCTAATAAACATACATATCGCTAATACACACAATAATATGGGTTGCTCCGACCTAGCCCCAGCACCTAGGTATAGACCTGTACCAGGCTTGTGTACCGATATACGTTACCTCCACCCATAGATGAGACCCCGTTCTCTGTGTAATCATGCCGGCTACAGAGTGGTTGGGAGAGCAATTTCGGAAGTCGTTGCCGGGAATAACCGGGTCCGCAAAGGAGTAGGTGAGGTCGCCTTTATTCGACCCAAAATCGAGGGACGGGTCGAGATTTCTTGTCGATAGAGAAGCCTCTTTGAGCATCGTTTATGTTCCCTCGTCGTTATTTCCGAGTTTGCGTACGTTCAGGGAAGGATATTAGAGTATATAACAATGCTTAACCGTAACGTTCGGTACTGAAATAAAATTACCTAAAACACGAAGCACACACAAAGCTATCCATTTCAGTCGTTCAATCTTAAAAAAAATCACCCGCATCTTCAGCGAGCCCCGACGCAAAACCGTGTACCTCGGAATCACAATCGCGATGTTTGACGCAATAAAATGCCCACACGAGCCCGGTCCGTCAGGTTAAAACGTCTAAAACAAGTCGGTACACGAAGAAACGGAGGCTGGTATTTTTCTACCGCGAACACGCGTACGTACGTTCCGCTACGAGAGGCAAGATAAATATCCCCCGCAAGCTGGAACGCGTTACACGGTAGCAAAGACGTCCAACGTTTTTCCTAGCCATCAGACGTACGCACACATACGAAATTGCCCGGTACAAAGACGCATTTAAGTCCGCGGCTACTACGTGGAGTCACGATACACGTTGTCTTTACGTTGCATTCGAGGCACGCCGCGCATCGAGATAATGACGGTCCAGCTTATTGAGAGATCGCAACCGAGCGTGTGTACCGCTTTACAAGCCACCATCGTCAGATATCGTGGTTGTGATTCGAGACGCGAGGCAATACGTTCAACGAGGTATCGATAGAACTACGTGCTTCGTGTTTTATGCGAGAGGGTAGTAGATGAACCACGACTAGGTGCATCGTACCGATATCATCGAGGCATTGTGCAACTTCTTAATTTTACGTTACATAAAGTTATACGAGTATCGTTTGAAAGAAATGATATTGGATTTCGCGTGAAGCTTAAGAAAACTCTCGTCGGAAGAGGTTGCATAAGTTTTTCAACTTGAAATAGTCATTTCAAGGTTCCCAAGCGAATGAATTTTCGAGACACCCTGTAGATTGTCTACGCGACAAGCAGGCGGCGCACCGGTTTCATTTAAACCCAGAAATTGGAATAAAAGCACAGCGCGACTCAATTAACCGCCGGCAAATATTTAATTACAAACGCAAATCTTGCTTGCTTCGGTTCTCCTTTGAGCTGGAATGGCCGGAACCGAGCCATTCAAACCAGCCACCGTCTGCCTGCACGCAGTTTCTCCTCAACTTTCCGTTCAATGCAACGAAGAAGAAGAAGAAGAGGGTGAAATAAGACGACCACCTACTTCAACCAGACACAATTTCTCTTTCTACGATTTGCCAACTGCTGCATTAATCCAATCGAGAATCGATGAGAATCTCCTCCTAAAAGATGAATGAATTCTGCTTGAAATTTTACTACCATCAATTAACCGCTAATTATTTCTTACCTAGAATGGGTTATTCAGGATGGGTTATTTTCTATTTTTCTTCGTTCAGTGTAATATTGAGATCGATGCTGGTCATATTTTCCGGAAACTACCACTTATCTCAAGGCACGTGATATGCATACCTATTTCCTCGCTTTTTTGGGTAGAAAATATCTACCATGGAAGGACTTTCAAATCTCGTACTTTGCTTTGAAAATAGGAGGCATCGATTCTTCGTCAACTGATTTACTTTTTTTCTACAATTTTTTTAGACTGCCTCGAAGATCAACTATTGAATTCTTTCAAGAATAATCAATTCGTGCATCGACGACACGTTTGAAACACCCTGTAGATAGTGGTTGCTCGTGCTAAGTGCATAGTTGAGAATTTTACACCGCAGTACCGGTTAGACGGGCTAGCCAGGCTCGATTGCGATTCCCTTTAGCCCGGCAGGTGCACAGCACCGCGTCAGGTAACTTACACCTATATTGGGACCGTTTTGGCCTCGTTTGCATCGCGCTGCCACGTTTACACGAGCTTCCAGTGTTCCACCTAGAGGCTCGTTACACCTGTTAACGTTACCATGGCGTGAGCTAGCAACCGACATACCAGTCTCATTGTAAAACACGCGAGGATGTCTTCCTGCTCTCCTTCATCGACGGGGAGAAATCGAATCGATTCAATGGGATTCCATCGGCAGCGGATTGTTAAATGGAAGACTCTGGTCCGACCACTTCGGGTACGGGGATTGGTACAAAGAAATCCTGATGACTCTGCTCGATTCTGGAACACTGCAAGAAATCTCACTTAGTACAGCAATTTCATGGTAGCGAAGGAATGTTGAAGGAATTTTGAAAAATTGTTTAACGAACGACATGGAATGCTGAAGAATTTTTAACGATTACAAGTTATGGAAAAGTTGCTTCTATTTTTTTTTTTTTAATGAAATCTTGGAGATTCTGTTGGACGAAATTGGATGTGTTCCATGCGGAACGGAGGTTCCATTTCCGATGGGGAACGATATTTATGAGGCGACTGCCAGTCGTTAGGGCTGTTCGCGGAAAATTAAAATTATCTGTCAGCGGGCACATGGCGTTGAACGTTTTAAAGGGTGAGACGAATTGCTGTAACGAGTTCGGTCACGCTTTATGCTACGTTTTGCGGGACTCCCATTTAGCCAGCGAATTTCTTTTTTATTTTCCAAGAGTACCGACTGGAGTGTCAAAGATTCTGGAGATAACGCATTTATTGCTATAGTAAATTAGAGCGTTTTCTTTCAACGTTGTTAATTTCGCATATTTTTTATTTAATTAAGAGTACTTCATTTTTCTTTTTACAAAACATCGCGAGAACCACTGGCCAAGTAACGAATGTGGATAAAAGGGATTAGACAGTTCGGCCCTTCTCTTTGTAGGCAGAAAGAAGAATTATTAAGAACGCAGGCTCGTTCTTTTCGACGATATTCGACCAACCACCTCGGCTTTTGACGCACTCGTTGCGATGCATAACTGCGTGTCTCGTTTTCTTTCCCCTTTTGGTGAAAGGACCGTCGAGGAAATTGTTACGTTCCCGACGTTTTTTCAAGCGTTCGTGAAAGCCGACGTTGCCCGGCAATTTCGATGTAGATTTCTGAAGGGCCTTTTAACATGGCTTGGCTAAAGGATCAAGGACCAAGGAACCCTTCGATCGAGAGTCGGCGTTTCCTGATTCCGACAGCGCGAGACAGCTTTCCCCCTTTCTTTATGAACACCCTTCTTTCTTACACTCCAACATGAAAATTATTGTTTGCTATCAAGAAACGCTAACCAAGATTCGTTAAAAAGCAAAACTGAAGAAATGAAAAATAATTTTTATAAAATGATTCAAAGGTTAATTGAATGAGCCGTATAGCCAGGAATTAAAGAGATTTTAATCCCTAATACGATCATACGTATATAAATCAACGAGCCGCATTATGATTTCATGGTCGACGAGGCAAAGCGATTGGTGGCCGCGGGCCTGCAGGTGAACGCAAAACAACGAGCAGGGAACTTGAAAGACAACAGAACATTTTTAATAAAACGTGTGTCACTTTGTGCGACGAAAGTGGTCGCCCTGGGCGGCTCTAGCCGTTTAATTCCGATCCTCTTTGATGCGAGCGAACTGTTCGCGTTCGTTTTATACTTCATGTGTATTCAAGCGGCGCCAAGCGCGTCTTTATTGAGTCAAGCCGACGAGGATGGATCACTATTTGAACGAACTATTCGGAAAGGTGGTAGTCTGATACGATTTTCTTCATCCCCACCTGGACTATCGTTATCCTTTGAAGGATACGATTGAGGACCGTTTAACCTGGTTGAGTAGAGGATATTTTGAAGATTGAAATCGTTCGATTTACTTAAGTTGCTTGAAAATTACAGTGGATTAAGGGGATGAGAAATTTGGAAAGTGTATTTGCTGAATTCGCGCTGTGAAATGGGGTATCTTTTGATTCGGGTACAAAGTAGTTTTCAAAGAGATGAATCGAGTTTTCAGAAATTGCATTGCCCGAAATAAACGTAAAGAGGGATATGCGAATCGACTTGGCTAGACTCGACTGGCTCGAGTATCGGGTACCCGAAATTTTCAGGCTTGCACCTTTAAACTATACCTATGTAGAGGTAGAAGAAATACAGTAGATGCAACGAAACCGCGTGATTAAGTAGATCGACCCCGTGAAAAGTAGCGAAAACACTCGAGTGAAGTAAAGGAAATTCAATTAAGTCAAACATCAGATGAAAGGAGAAGGATCGTGGTACCGGTTCCTTCTGACGTAGCCGGCCAGGGGTGTGAGAGTGGTTGCAATTATTAGAGAGTGCATTCACCGTTGGCAAGGCTGGGTACTTTGAGGTTGGGAATCTCATCGAACGTTGTTCACTCTCGATAACTCGACAGTTAAATACAGAGAAGACGAAGCGTGCTGGAAAGCGTATTCCGTGCGGAAGCTATCGACTTCTTGGCTTCCTTCGCTCGTTTTCCTTCGCGTTCCGTGTCTGCCAGGGCAGATGGATTACGAAGCCGAATTGAACGAGATCAAAGTGGACTATATACCGTCGGCGAAACGCTGTATCGAGTTTAGAGAGGAGACTAAAAATAGGATCTACCCGGGTATTAAGTACACCGAATACGTTACCGACGAACGTCTACTGGATTAAGACGGATTCCCGTATGATTACCTCAGCTACGAGGAATTCCTTGAATAATATTGATCGATGATCCGTCTATCGTGTAGATGCGCACCTTTGATATCATCCTCGTCAGCCACACCTTTCAGATTTTCATAAATATTGTCTTTGGATAGAAGAGAAACATCTTTGAAACCTCGGCTGACGTTAATGGAGTTTATTCGTGAAATTAATGGAACATTATATAAAAGGGAAGAATGAAAAAATATTCTTTCACCGAGTTCTTTGTTCATCTGTAAGATAAAAAGTATCATTGAGAAGTCAGGAAATTAACGTTCATTTTAATACGATTATTCAGTGAAGTTCTTTAATTAAAACTTTTTTTCTGCACCTGTTTATATCGTGTTTCAAGTATTATTCACAGTTTTCTGAATGCATAGTAACGCGTTGACTGGCGCAGTAGAAAAAACCGGGTATAGTCAGACACACTCTACTTGTAATTATATTTCCTTTTTCCACTTAAGTTTTTCGATTGCTACTTTGTGTAACTACCATAATATTCATGTTGCTTGACATTTAATTTTAATTCCTTAATAAATCATAAATTACAGTTTATTTCTTTATGTATGGTTACTTTCACTGAAAATTACATAGATTCAAAGGAATTTCCTGGATTTATTCTGATCCTCTTTTTTTCCCTCGGTCCTGAATAATGCTCAGTCTGTTCCCAATGGGATTTTCAAAGCATGGAAGCACTTTAAAAGGGAACAGTCAAAATTTCTTCAAGGCAAAGATTTGAAAATCTACTTTCCGGTTGCCCTTGCCTCCTTTCAGGACCCTGTCCTGCCAGGACCTTTGCTTTGACCTTTGACGAGAGCGGATTACCGGCTCGAGCAACTGTCTGAGACCATTATTGGTTCGAAGCTGAAGAATGTGTACAAAGAAAATAGCAACGTGTTCTGAAATTCGTCGATTTATATTTGAAAATATTCCTAAGGGGATGAAATGTGTTATTTACTGTTGTAGAGTTTATCCAATGGCTATGCAAATTTTCATTAAACAAACTTTTCTGAATGTAAATAAAATAAAATGAAAGCACAAATATTGTAAATGAAACTTTCAAGAAAATCACGTTTAAGCCTTTGTTTTACAAGACAAAGTTTTACTTAATGAAAAATCACGGGGTAAGTTAAACGAATCAAGGCGAGCCAATTTTCCAATATTTTCAGGCAGCAGAAAATTAGTCTCGAAGGAAGATGGAAAGTTAATTTCTTGTTAGCTCGTGGAAGAAAAGCGGTAGAAAATTAACTAAGACTAGTCGATTAATTGTCGAACAATCTTCACTTTTTACTCTAGTATCTTTAGAGTAGAAAGGAAAACGAAGGAAAATCAAATTTTCTTTGGAAAACTTCGATTCTGTAAATTACACTCGAGATTTTAATTAAAATCCTACTATTCCACCCATGTGATTTGCAGGAGATTAATATTAACTTTCCTTATTAAAGGAAAAAAAGTAGATCACTATGAACTCGATATAATCGAATGAATAAAATAAAAAATTAAATAAAATTTGCAGAGTCAGTCGTGTAAATTCTGGAGCCATTAACTCGGAAAACGATTATCGTAACAGAAGGAAGGTTCATTTTCTTCTTCTTTGCAGGCAGAAAAGACGACATGAGCTTACAAAAGGTATTTCAAAGAAGTATTACAAAAGAAAAGAGAAGAGAATGGTAAAGACGTAACCGAGCGATTCAATTATTTCTTCCGGATGAATGCAGATAGTTAACAGCTTAAAAGGGGTGTGTGCCTTCATGAGTCGGATTAAATTTTCACGCTTTTCGGATCGTTGTACGCTCCCTTCCATCCAATAGAACGGAACTCCGTTTCGCTTGTACCATTTAATAAATTTTCAATTATACAATTTTCCGGGCACGGGTTAATCGCGATTAATTCTGAAGAAAATAATAAATATCGAGGATGACGTGTAATAATTGACTAATCTAATTTCACACTTCTGCAATCTCGTTTAAACTTCCGGCAGAAAGTGATCGTGAGACGATTTGCATATTTCCTACGGTAACCTGCGAAGCTAACAGAATAATTTGACTACGGAAATCTTTTATCCGGACGTTCAAAGTTTTTCCACGAGGAGAAACGTTATTCTTCTTGGAAAGTATTTTTAGCTTTCACCGACTATCCTTCTTTCCGCGAGACAAGTTTCAACGAGAAAATCGGGCCAGATGATTAATTAGACGCTTTCGAAACACTCCTGATTAAACAATATGAAATTGACCAATTCTTTTAATTTAAAGTATAATTTAAATAAGAATTTCTTAAATACGAATCTTCAATAGAGATATGAAGAATTTTGATTAAAGGAAGTGTACCAGACTGTTGTTATTCGAAAACAATAAGCAGACGATGAATCATAGATCTAACTTTGTCACGAATGATATGTTGTTCACCGATGCACTCTGACCGCTTATCAAGTCCTCGGCAGAGCCCTGACGTATCAGCCAGGAATCAGAAACATGGCCATCAAGATATCCAGGTGTCCGGTATCGTGTAAACAACAATGGCGAGACAAACGACGCAATCTCCATTGAAATCTCGGTAATCTCTGTCCACTGGCAAAGTGGAGGTGTTTACCGATAGCGACACGAGATACAACGCTACTACTCTCATAGATTTCCTATCAACATTCGAACGATAAAACGTACGACTGAAAATTCGTAATTAAATGTCCGACTAATTGGATCGTGATGAAATTTTTCATTTTCTAATATCACATAAACCTGTGATCAGTTAGTCGAGTATATGGATTAACAAGGATTTATTGCACCTCCTGAGCTGAATGCTGACATTTCGAGATACGGGAATACTTTAAGCAACATTACAAACGTCTCGTTTCATTAGATCCCGCGTATCAGTGTTACCTGGCCGCTGGGGATATCGACGTTATCCAGATAATCCGGTTAATTCCAAGTAATGACAGATTCTACAGGCGTCCATGTTATTAGGACAATGGTTCGCTTGCTACCTTGCTTATATTATTCCAGCATTTGCATCGTCTCGATAATGCAACCATCGGCTATCTCCGATGTGTAATTTAAGATGAACCGAGTTGCTGAATTCTAGAGTAATTGGTACCATTGAACGGACCAATTAATTTTGAAATTAAAAATTAAATTTTCCCTTCCATCGCGTTATTTTATCCAAGAATGAAAGTGTCGCGTCTGTAAATGCAACAGAGATTAATATGCAGAAGAGTTCAGATTACAGGCCGAAGACAACATTTCACGCCTCTTCCTGTTGGCTCATCGATGCCAGCAGGAATCAAGCTTCTAAGCGAGAACATCTGTCGAACATTTTCCTCGGCGAGATAACGAGCGGTTACCGGGGGCCCGTTGGAAATTCGACAAGCAGCGATTTTATCGACTTATGCAAATCAGTAGCGCGGGAGCGCGGAGGCGATAATTTATTCGAAGCCGGTAGACGGGAACTCGGTCACGGTGGCGCGTAAACGAACATGGTAGCCGGCGTGTAGAAGCGTATTTTTGTCTCTGCCTGTTAGCCGCGCGGCTCGTAACAAGTCGTCCGGATGACAGCCCTGTCCGACCGGTGCAACTTTTCAAAGTCAGCTGTCATAGGCGCGAAGAGTCAGAACGGGGAATAGAATTGGATAGCGATGGGCATTCGATACCTCTTGCTACCTTTCGAACAATTTCATTGTTGTGCAACACTGATTTAATTTCACAACACTTGGAAACACTTCTCTCGGTCAGGAGAATTAAATGGAGAGACGTTATCGCTTTTTAATTTGATGACAAATAAAAATTTTTTGCATAGATCATATTGGGGTAACTTTTTGAAATTGAACATACGTGATAAGGCATTTAATGATAATTTAAAGAAGAAATACTTCTGGGAATATAAATTTTAGTACATGCTAAAATGACTTATCGCTTTGTCCACTGGTGTAAGTTCGATATGATTCGAAGTGATCACTAGCCATCGCTAGACAGTGGAACGAGCATCGAGTTCCTGGTCTACTCGATCGCTCATCGTTCCACGGATATCACCGTGTCACGTCGAATTTCTTCGTCATTGTCGTGCCAGGGATTTTAATTAAATCTCCGTAATCGATGGGACCGATCGAACGATACCGATACGGACAAGCGTTCCTTGCCTCGTACCTTGTTCTTTTACCCCGAGAGAAATCGAGCGTGAGAGGAGAAAAGCTCTTCGAGGAAAATTCGTTTTGCTCGTGTTCAGCTGTTTCTCGAGAGACAAGGAATTTTAACGTTAAGTGACTGGCCTTCTTGTACAAGACCGTGTACCGTAAGGGTTGGGAAACTTTCCGGCCAACCGATGTCTGTTCTTTTTGGATACCGTTTTATTCTTGCTATATTTATCCTTTCAGATTATTCAAATTTATTCGTTAAGCGAACAAATTAATTATCTAACACTTTTTGAATACAGGAAAGCGAAGAAAATTATTCAAATTCAAAATAGTGATTAATTCTCGGAGGGCGGACCATGGAGAGAGCCCCAATTTTGATTCAAGACATTCAAGAAAATTGAAAAAAAATCCACGCCACGTCAAATGTAATCAACGAACAGGTCTTTAAATAATCATTGCTCAAGCGAGCTGAGAAAATCTTCGTGTCACGATGAAAACAGGAATTCCATCCGCGTAAAAGATGCCTCATTTCTTGCCACGCAACGAATGGAAAGTTTCAAATATCCACGAACCGAAAATCCCCCGTCGGCGAGGCGAAGATGAATTAGATGAATTCATTTCACTGTTCAACGTGACAGACTGAGTTCGCGGCGAAGATTGCTCGTCGCTGGCTGCGAAAGTTCCGCGTATTTCGTCCCGGGGATCGCGATATTACGTTTCGACGGTGTCGCGAACCATTCTCGACGGATTTCAACGTTATCCAGCTGCAGTTCCGAAGTAAACGCCGGCTGACTTTAATCGAGCATAAAGTTGAAACGAGGTATAAACTCGGCACGGGTCGATATTCACCGTGTAAGCTTCGTTTCGCGCATTCGAGTCGTTCAGTCTTTCAAATATCATCACTTCCTATCAAAATTAATTCTATTTAAAGGCGCGTCTGACCTATCTTGAGAAATTAAAGAAGAAAAGTTTCCTCGAAATCGGTGCTGGATATCTCGTTAAAATAACGCTGAAATTATCGCAATTAACACTCGGTGCAGCGAAATCAGAGAGAAAAAGAGGGAAAGCAGAGAAACTGCTGTTTGCTGAACGTATCGAGGGGAATTACAGGGATCCCTTTGCTTCCGTTCAACCACGTCCTTACGAGCGAGCCGCCTGTAATCTCGTGCTCGATATAACGAAACGTGGTCTGCGGCTGATCTCAAGGTAGTCCATGGGATCACGTAGCAGACGACGGGTTTATTATAAGGAAAGAAAATCAAACACGACCGTAGCTGTAGAGGGTCGCTTGCTTTTAATCCAACCTGATGGTTGAATGATCGTCGCGATCCGAAGTAATTGCGTCAACATCTTGTATAACATGAAAGAACTATCGATTGATCCGCGTTTTTATATCATAAATTTTATATTAAAGTAATATCCAATTCGCGCTAAGTTGTAAATTAAAAATAAAAAAAAAAATATTAAAAAATGTTCGGGTTGTAAAATTTATGCAAAAATATTACCAGTTTCTTCGAGAAATAATCTACCGAGAAAATTTGCTAGACACACCATCCAACTGTTTCGAAGTCCTCCAACCCTCGTCGCAAAAGGAACCGGAAGTCAGTCACGCCGTTATCTCTTCAAACTCACCCTCTCTTTTTCCATCTCTTTACCATCAGTCTCGATCGCGGAAACTTTTCTCTGGGCGGCGCTGAAACCGCAAGCAGCGGTTTTCTTCTTTCGCGAAACTTTGTATAAAACTTGCGTGTACAGGGTGCGCCAGGAATCCTTGCGGGGGATGATTTCTTTCGATGAAAAAAGAGAACGGAAAATTTGTTTGTAGAAGCTTTCAGATGATGTCGAGAATTTTACGAGTGAATATGCAAGCTGAAGAAATGTTCTTGTTACTTTTTAGAACTAACGTTTGACTAATGCCAGTCGATGTGTTAGCTACATATTTTACTCATTTTCATGTATAGAATCATCCTGCAATATGTTCGTATCGAAATTTTTCTCCTACCTCACGTATTTACCTGGAGAGCTCAGAAAAAGAGGAAGACATCAGCAGTTCCTTTCATCTCATATTTCTAAAAGAAGAAATGCTGATAGGAGAAAAGTGTATTCCACACTTTCGATTCATTTTCATACATAAAATCATCCTGGGTTATATTGGTGTCATAATTTTTATAGTACCTCTTATATTTACTTCGGAAACTCGCAAAAAGGAGATGGTGTTCCTTTAATACCATATTTCTGAAAGAAGGAACGCTCGTTCGATAGAAGTCTATACCACACTTTCGATTCATTTTTCTACATAAAGTTATTGTATATGGATCTCACGCGAGAAGTTTGATCACGTCCTTCTTTCGTTGAAGGGGTGGGCGGCTCGTTCTTCCTGGTGCGGCGCCTCCTCGTTCCTCATCGTCTTCCATTAATTTCCACGTCGACCGGGAAGCTCTTTCCAGTTGCTCCGTTTATAAATAAGAAGCCGGTCGACCGTCTTTCGCGAATTGCACGTGGCTCGTTCACGTCCCTCGACGAACAACCGGCTCGTTGAACTCCTGAGAGGGCGGCACTCGAGCCTCTCCGAGAGGTCGATCACCGTCGATTATCGTGCCATGAATCTGGCTACACGCGAAATCCACTCGGTGTCTCGGGAATACTGTTCGAAACGAACCTCCCCTCGCCGATTTACCTCCCTTCGTTCACCCCTGGAGACTCGAAACAGACGCAGCTCGCGTTTCCTTGCTGCTACTTTTTCGATGACACCTGTTGTGCCCTTCCTTCTTTGTTTTTATTCGTACAACTTTTTTTTCTTTTCTGGTGATTACTACTGACAATAATGGTTTAATTATTGCAGTGAAAATGTAGATGTATAGTTAGCCGTATTAAAATTATAATTATTAAGAATATGATTGATTTTAATATTTTGTCTTCTTATCCCTTGAATAACGGAGTCTGGGTCAGTCGAGACCCAAACTTAAATGTATAATTAAGCCAGAGTTTTTAGAGGAACGTTGTATAATTTAGGAAATGAGAATAATATGAAATATAAGCTGAATTAAAACATGGCCCACCGTCCAAGGGTATTTGAAATGTGATGCGAAAATATGATAATAATTGGAATTATGTACCATGACTTTTGAAAGAAAAGAAAAGGTATAGAACTCATTTGTACACCTAATACTTAATGAAACTTTTCGAGCACCCTATGGTTGAAGCAATTCGCTCGACCCATTGCGGTACACCATCAATTTTTTCTCACGACTCATTTTTGTTTCTGTTCCAATAATTATCTATAGTTCGTTGATCCCTGCAGGAAACGGGTTCCTGTCATAAATCTGATGTAATGGAACGTTTTAATGAAACCTCTTTCGTCGACCGACGTTTTGTTTGGACTCTTCGACTGAGAAACGAATTGAATTCATATTTCTTACTGTACTCTTTCGTGAGAACGTAAGAGGCAATATTTTTCGATAATTAATCCTTTTCATTTTCTGCACCCATCAAACTGACTTTGGATCGAGGAATATCAAGAATCTGACTGATAGTTTTGAAAACAATCACTCTATAGAAATGAAGATCACTCTATTCAAAGGGAATTGATCGCGACGAATTCAATCGCCAGACAAAAGGTGGGGGATCGTAATAACGATTACGCCGACGTTGACAATTATTTATCGCGGCGGCCTGCAAATGACTAGAACAGACGCAATTTCAGCGTTCTCCTCTTTGCCGTTGCCACGGCGTCTCGTAGCCGTCATTAATTAAAGCTTCAAAGTCGTCGTCGTCGTCGTCGTCGTCGTCGTCTTCGTTGTCTGCGCGTGCACCCTCGCCGCACGAATGCCGTG